>NC_045442.1:51988027-52018687 GCF_002776525.5 Piliocolobus tephrosceles | reverse complement strand
AGATGATAGATAGATAGATAGATAGATAGATAGATAGATAGATAGATAGTCTTATTACTTGTAATAAATGTTATGTATAGTTGCTGCAAACATCAAATTAGCAATATTGGACAATTTCACTTTGAAGAAATAGGGTTAGGTTCCAGTGAGCATCAACCCAAAACATTTTTGTCAACCAATCAACACATAACTGGTTTTATGTGTGTTTCTATTTTAAAATACATTATTTAATATACATTGTTAATTCTATAACATTGAACTCATAGCCAGCAGTACTATAACTCGTGCCTAAACAAAACTTATTTAATATACATATTTTCTCTGCCTTCTTGTATGTGTGAATAGCAGACAGCACTCAGTCGTATGTTTAGAGGGAATTTTAAGCAACAAAGTCAACAAAAATAGCACAAAAATGCAAAAAACATGGGACTTAATAGACTACAAAAAGAGTACATGTTTATAGTATTAGAACTGAAACAAGAAGAAAGAACACCACTTTATTCTACTTCAGCTCGGAAAATGTGAGCTGAGTGATTCAAATTTTTCACTGCTCTGCATATGTCAATACTGACTGCAATAAGGCTATAAGTAGTATTGACTTTGAAGATAGAAATACATTTAATATATAGGGGAATTCTGAAATATGGAATCTATGAATAGTGAGAAACAACTATATAGGAACAAATAAATACCCATACACACATATATTTCTGTATGTATTTACATATAAATATATAGCTTTTTTATACATACATGAATGAACATAAGGAGTTTTATTAGGAGGTTTTAAACATGAGTTACTTGGAGAAGTGGGAGAGGAGAAGAAACACAACCAGAAATGAAGAAAGAAAATAGTGTACATCAAAAAGAGCTAGTGGCATGTATGATTTTACAACATAAAACAACGATCATTTGTTAAAACTCTAATCATTAGATTATTTAAAGTTTGATATTCTTGATTAAAGTCTTTCAAGTTTTTGTATTTTAAAGTGCTTTAATTTATAAAGCAAATGTTTACACATGTAGAGAAAAATAAATGAGCAAACGTTTCATAGCTGCATTTTTTCTGGAGAAATAGAATAAAGAATGACAAACATCTGGGAGTCATTGTTAATAAGAAATAAATAGTAGTCATAACAATGCATATATGAGGACCCCATTTACAAAAATATGTATATATATATATTCGTGTGTGTATATATATATATGTATAGTTACAATGAATAGTTCATATAATGAACACATTATATGGATATCAAGGCTTTACTTCAATTCAGGAAAGGAGTGAGGTGAATTTGAAAAAATATTGCCATAGTTTACTCCATACCTTTGTATGTCACTTGAATAATTCACATTGAAAATGTGTTTCTTTATTTAATGGTTGTCAATATTTCTGCTGATATAAAATCACTGATATATTTTTTAAATGAATGGTGGTGGGTGGATTTAAACTTTTCTTAGTATAATTTTTAAAATTCTAATTGATACATAATTTTACATTTTTATAAAACACATACTTCATTACATGTATACAATGTATAGTGATCAAATTTAGCTTATTGGTATATGCATCACCTCTTAAATGTTCATAATTTCTTTATGCTGGGAACATTCAAATTCCTCTCTGCTAGCTATTTTGAAATATATAATAAATTGTTATTAGTCAACTGTACTATGCTATAGAACACTAGAAAGTTATTTTGTTATCTAACTGTAATTTTCTACCCGTTAAACAACCTCTCCCTATCTCCCCTTCCCACCTATCTTTCCCTTCCTCTGGTAACCACTATTCTAATATATACTTTTATGACATCAACTTTTTAGCTACCACATATGAGTGAGAACATGCAGTATTTGTCTTTCTATACCTGGCTTATATTAAATACAATGTCCTCCACAAATGGCAAGATTTCATTCAATTATCACTTCAACATATTCATTTCCTTTCTTTCAGAAAATATATTTGGTAATGAGATTACTGGATCACATGACATTTCTGTTTTTAGTTTGTTGAAGAACAGTCATATGTTTTTGCATAATGGCTATAATAATTTACATTTTCACCAACAGTGTATAAGTGTTTACTTTTTCTGCATGCTTGCTTATACTTACCTTTTGTTCTTTAGGTAATAGTCATTCTAAGAGGTGTGAGGTGATATCTCGTTGTGGTTTTGATTTGCATTTCCCTGATGGTTAGTGATGTGTAGCATTTTTTAATATACCTGTTGGCCATTTGTATGTCTTCTTTGAAGAAATTCCTCTTCACGTCCTTTGCACACTTTTTAATGAAATTTTTAAAAACTATTGAATTCTTCTGGCTCTTTATATATCCTGAATGTTAATTCCTTGTTGGATGGAAACATTGCAATTATATTCTCCAATTCTATAGGTTGCATCTTCACTCTGTTGGTTGTGGCCATTGCTGTGGAGATACGTTTTAGTTTGACAGAGTTTAATCTGCCTGTTTTTGCTTTTGGTGCCTGTGCTTTCGAGGTCTTACCCAAATAATCTTTGCCTGGACTAATAGCCTGAAGCATTTCCCCTAGGTTTTATTCTAGTAGTTTTATAGTTTTGGGTCTTACATTTAAATTTTTAATCTATTTTGAGTTGATTTTTATATGGTAAAAGATAGGAATCTAGTTTCATTCTGTTGCATGTGAATATCCAGTTTTTCAGCTCCATTTATTCAAGATACTTTACTTTCTCCAATGTATGTTTTTGGTGCCTTTGTTGAAAGTGAGTTAGTTGTGAATACATAGATTTACTTCTGAATTCTCCATTACCTTTCATTGGTATACGTATCTATTTTTATCACAGCACCTTGCTATTTTGGATAGCTTTGTAGTATATTTTAAAATGAGGTATACGGAGTCTCTAGCATTTTTGTTGTTGTTTCATTTTGTTTGTTTTTGCTCAGGATTGTTTAGGCTTTTCAGGGTCCTTTTTGTTTTTTTAGTAAATGTTATTACTGTTTTTCATATTTTTGTGAAGAATGCCATTTTTATTCTGGTGGGTATTGCATTGAATCTGAAGATCCCTCTGAATAGCAAATTGTCTAGTTTTTAAACAAACAAAAGGATGGCAAAAATGTGACAATACCCTGATTAGGGTTAAGAAACAATATAATTTTATTTTTTATACATTTAATAAAATTGGAAAAAATGTAATGTACTTTTTAGAAAAGCTGTTTAGTTTTTAAAAATTCTTGAGTGGAAAAAATATACCTGTAGATATTTTATTTGCTTTTTAGTAAACTGGTTCTCATACAGGAAAAGGTCAATGTACAAAAGCAAGATTTATACAAATTAACAAACACATAAAGGATAAATGTATTACTCACAAATGATTTAAACTGCAAACTCCCCAGTTATTAAACAAATATTCTAGATTTTCTTGATCTGAGACTGTATTAGCTTTATTGGTCCATCTACTCATTACTTGCAGTCAGTCCTTTTAGATAGACAAATGCAATTTACTGCCTTTAGGCTCTACTTACTATTTCCCTAGATTTGAATTCTCTATCTCTACCGTTGAAATATTATCTAACTTACAAGATCTAGCTCAAGCATCTCTTCCATGGCTATTCCTTACTCCTCTGAGTCTGATGCAATTGCTCTTGTCTTTACATCTATTAAGATCTATTAAGTACTCTTCTATGTTGCAGGTAATTACATGAACTTTTATGTTACCATTATTAGATAGCAAAATCCCTTAGAGCAGAGGCTATGTGTGACTTCTTACTGAGTTTCACTCCACAGCTAGAAAAATTCCTAACACATAGCAGATGTTTCATAAAATGTTTGTTGAATTGAACTGACTGTGAAATTGTTAAGTTCTCATTTCACCTTGACCACAGCACAGCTTGCAGAAGCATGCTGGTGATGATAAATTGATTTTTGGCAGATTTTTAATGCTAAGTTGTCACAGGTGAAAAGATGGCTAAAACGAACATTCACTTAATTATTCAAACATATGAACAGAATAAACAGACAACCTACAGAACGAGAGAATATATTTGCAAACTACGCATCTAACAAAGGTCTAATATTCAGACCCTATAAGGAACTTAAATTAACAAGAAGAAAAACAAACAACTCCATTACAAAGTGGGCAAAGTAAATGAACCGAAACTTTTCAAAAGAAGACATACACACAGCCAAAAAAAGTTAAAAAATACTCAACATCACTAATCATCGTAAAGAAAGCAAATTAAAACCACAATGAGATACTATCTCACACCAGTGAGAATAGCTATCATTAAAAAGTCAAAAAATAACAGATGCTGGCCACATTACAGAGAACAGGAAACACACATTGCTGGTGAGAATGTAAATTAGTTCAGTCATGTGAAAAGCAATGTGGTGATTTCTCCAAGAACTTAAAATAGAGCTACCATTAAACCCAGCAATCCCATCATCGAGTATACACCCAAAGGAATATCAACAGTTGTACAACAAGAACACATGCACGTGTATGTTCATTGCAGCACTATTCACAATAATAAAGGCAAGGAATCAATCTAAATGCCCATCAACAGTAGAGTGAGTAAAGAAAATGTGGTAATACACACCATGGAATACTATGTAGCCTTAAAAAAGAATGAGCAATATATATGGATCTGGAGGCCATTATCCTAAGGGAACTAACACAGGAATAGAAAACCAAATATGACATGTTCTCACTTGTAAGTGGGAGATGTATTAATTCTCACATTGCTATAAAGAAATACCCAAAACTGGATAATTTAGAAAGAAAAGAGGTTCAATTGGCTTGCCATTCTGTAATCTGCTCAGGAAGCATGGCTGGGGAGGCCTCAGGAAACTTGCAATCATAGCAGAAGGCAAAGGGAAAGCAGGCATGTCTTTATGGCTGGAGCAGGAGGAAGAAAGTGGTGGGGAGGTACCACACACTTCTAAACAACCAGATCTCCTGAGAACGCTATCCCAAGATAATACCAAAGTCAGAAATCAGCCACCATAATCCAATCACCCCCAACAAAGACCAAGCTCCAACATTGGGGATTACAATTTGACATGAGATTTGGGTGGGGACACAAATACAAACCATATCAGAGCTAAACATTGAGTACATAAGGACACAAAGAAGGAAACAATAGACACCGGGGTCTCCTTGAGGGTGGTCGCTGGGAGAAGGGTGAGGATCATCAAACTACCTATCCGGTGATGAAATAATCTGTACACCAAACCCCCTTCACACACAATTTAGCTATGTAACAAGCCTACCCATGTATCCCTGAGCTTAAAATAAAAGTTCAAAAAATTTATTTTAAGGTATACAATTTCCAATGTCATATCAGATGTAATGGAGAATATACCCAAAAAATTACTTTCAAATTTTACCTTCAAAAAATTTTACTTTCAAAAAATTACTTTCAAATTTTACTTTATCAATAGATTAAAAGCCTAGAAATTATATTTTTTATATTTGTTGTATTATTTGTAGTAGATATGGATAAACATAGTATCCATCTACTTATCCATTTCCATGTAGTAGATATGTCCATATCTACTACAAATAATTCTCTGCTTCTTTTTCTCTGACCTTGATTTCCATGTCTACAACACACTTTTCAATTATGCTACAATGGAAATATTCTTAAGGATGAAGTTACATGTGGTGCAAAAGCTTCACAAGGCATTTTTATTGGGTGCTGAGACTCCTAACTTCCGTCTTCAGATCAAGGAGGAAAGGCAATCACCCTAATAATAAATGTTTAGAGATTTTATTGGAATAAAGAGAGAAGGAGGGAAAAATAGTTAACTAGCATGGGAATCATTAAATATGGGAATAACCCAATGCTTAAGGTGAAGATAAGCCTTGGAACAAAGAGGAAAACACAACAGGTAGAAAGCTTGGATGGGAGGAAAGGGGAGAATCTGACATCAGAAATAAAGGAGGAAATAACTTTTCTTTTTTTTTTTGAGTTGGAGTCTCTCTCTGTCGCCATGCTGGAGTGCAGTGGCGCGGTCTCAGCTCACTGCAACCTCTGTCTCCCGGGTTCAAGCAATTCTCCTGCCTCAGCCTCCTGAGTAGCTGGGACTACAGGCATGTGCCACCACACCTGGCTAATTTTTGTATTTTTGGTATAGACAGAGTTTCACCATGTTGACCAGGATGGTCTCGATCTGCTGACCTCGTAATCCGCCTGCCTCGGCCTCCCAAAGGACTGGGATTACAGGCACGAGCCACTGCCCCAGCCCAAGAACTCTTAATATTAGATGATCTAAAGCAAAATCAAACTTTAGTGATGGTAATATTAAACAACTATCAATATAAAATGAGATCTAAAATTCAAAGTTATTTTTCTTTCTTCCAAAGTCTTCCCAAAATGTTTTATACTTTAAAATATCTCTTTAGACATGGTTATACATGTTTCCTTTAACCGCATATTCTTAGATACATTTGAAAACACCAGACTATTATTAAAATATTGCCATCATTGGTCAAGTGCTGTGGCTGAGGCCTGTAATCCCAGCACTTTGGGAGGCTGAGGCAGGAGGCTCGCTTGAGCCCAGGAATTGGAGACCCACCTGCTCAACATAGCAAAACCCCATGTTACAAAAACGCAAAAATTACCCAGAGATGGTAGTGCGAATGCGTGCACCTATAGTCGCAGCTGCTTGGGAGGGTGAGATGGGAGGATCTCCTGAGCCAGGGAAGTCTAGGTTGATGTGAACCTTGCACCAACTGCACTCCAGCCTGGCTGACAAAGAAGACTATGGCCAAAAAAATAAATAAAATAAAATAAAGAAAAGAATTACCATCATTGTTAGGAGTGAGCAGGTGAAGAGATGTGACTAGTAATTTCAACAGTAACATGTATATGAAATAAACATTACTCAATACACATTGTGGGGTATAAATGTCATTTTCATACATGATGGATTATTCAGATATATATTGTGCCCCTATTGTGTATTATACAAAGGCAGAAGATAACAATTCATATATAGATGAAATATATAATGATTTACTTGAATTAGTGTACCCTAAGTCGGCAACATACGGTATATTTTAAATTATTTCTAGAACTCATTTAACTTGGTTTAATTTACCAGAGAGTAAATTACTTGATACATTACGTAGAAAGCAATGAGACAATCAGAAAGCCATCCTTTAAAATATTTAAAATTAAGGATGTCATATAACTACAGATCTGGGGATTACAACAGAATTTAAGCTATTTAATATGTCAGCCATGATTTACAAAAAGAAAATACTAAGAGAGCATAATTATTTAATGTAAGGCAATGTACTCATCCAGAACTTATTCTTTGTTATGATAAAGATTAACTTTCTTAATTTGTCAAATTCCACCTCCTATAAAAATTAACTTTTTACATTAAGTGGAAAAATACTTAGAGAATTCAGGAACATACTGATTTCAGGGAAAACAGGCTACTTCCATTTCTGATCTACAATGAATGAGACAATTAAAAGAAGTGAGAAGATGGTAATTGGAACAATAAAAATAGTAATTTTATTGCACCTTAACAGCCTTATTTTATGTAGTGGATCTTCCCTATGAAATAAGGTCATAATCATCTGATCTACCAATAAAATAATGATTTGCAATTGAAATACGTACTTGGCCATAAAGTCAGCTGCCTCAAATATGAATATATGGCAGTATGGTTATGTCAATTAAAGTCCCCAAGGAAGTATTTCAAGTGTCTCATTAAAATATACAACCAGGGATTTCTGTATGGTTATGGTGACAGGGGATCACAACTCATGTTGTATTACCTAAAATAATGTCGTTACTGAACTCAGCTAATTGCAATGGTGAAAATTATACCCAAAAAAGCCAATATAGTGAAAAAGAAGCTACCTCAAGCAGATATTCAAACTCTATATCAGTATCTGATAGTGAGATTGGGGAAATCACATGCTGATAAGCTCATGTGTCTGGTATTTTTTTCTTTTTTCTATGTTTAACAATCATCTACCATGTAAGTAGCTTTGTGTGCATAAGTTTGCTTGATTTTGATGACAATATCTTGAATTTAAAAAATCAGGCCAGGTGCAGTGACTCATGCCTATAACCTCAGCAGTTTAGGAGGCCAAAGAGGGCAGATCACTTCAAGTCGGGAGTTTGAGACCAGTCTGGCCAACATGGCAAAACCCCATCTCTACTAAAAATACAAAAATTAGCCAGGCGTGGTGGCCCACAACTGTAATCCCAGCTACTTGGGAGGCTAAGGCAGGAGAATCATTTTAACATGGAGGCATAAGTTTCAGTGAGCCGAGATCACGCCACGGCACTCCAGCCTGGGTGACAAAGTGAGGCTCTGTCTCAAAAAATAAATAAATAAATAAAAATAAAAAAGCAACCTAAAATTCATACAACACAGATAAAAAGTATGTGCATTTGTAAGAACATTAACTTTACTGTGATGGCTTTAATATTTTTTCCAGATTCTACATTCACATGTAAAAAATGGTGTTGAGGAGAAAGCGTTCTCTGCAGCAAGCTTCCATAGAAGAGGTGCTTTTAATAAACAGTAGAAAACCTCACAGGATGAAAGAGGTTTTTTTAATCATGTAAAGGTAGCTGAGAATAGGATAAAAATATGACAATTACTAGGAACAGTTTATTTTAGATAGCAACCATCTCCTATTATGGGCTAAAAACACCTCTTTTAACATGAATTGTTATTTTGTCTTCCCTAGGTGGCTATAACATTGGATTCTCAACATAAAGTGGAATAATGTATTTTCTATACTTATGCTGGAAGTATGTGAACAAATTTAAGAATGGCAAATGGATTTTATATATGACTATATTTAGTCAGTTCAAAAACTAAACTATATGCTCGGTTTACTAAGCTTTCATCATTTCACATACCAGTGACAACTTTCTAAAGACAAGGTGGACTGTCATTACAAGGCATCAACCTCACTGGCAAAAAGTTCTTTACAAGATAATTAATGAAAACTTACATTGCTTCCCAAATATTGTAAAATTTTTTATGATTCTGGTATGTGTTAGTTGTTTAGAAATTAAACATTTTCTATGTCTCCACAGATTTACACATTCTGTAATAACGTGGACAATACTCGATAGAATACCAGACATAAAAAATCTTGATCATTGGTTATTTAAAAATATCTACTACAGTTTCATTGACAGTTATTTCCCTAGCCAGTAGAAATTAATAACTTCTCTGAGTAACAAATCTATTACTTATATTTTGCTCTTATTATCATAATTTTTATTACTATCTAATAAATACAATTAGAAACTTCATCGTATTGGGATTGTGAGCACAAATAGTGTTGAATTTTAAGTTTTTCTCCCCTCCCCAGGAAACATTAATGTTTTTAGTGAAGTTTGCTCCTCATATGAGTTTTTCATGGTGGTTTTAGTCACAAGGAAATTAATAAAAAGATCACCACAAAATAGAACTTTGCGGTGGGAAAGCTATAGAGACAAACAAAGAAAGTCAGATGGGAGATAATTAAGGGGATTCTAGGTTTTCTATATGAGAAAAGCTCTTAAAAATCAGATAAATTCTGAATTAATCCCATTTTAAATCTTTGCTTTAAATGATAAATATTATAAGTAAATATACTGGCATCAAATTAACAGTTACAAAGAACAAAATTAGGATACTGTATTAGGTTATATATATATGTATATATATATACACACACACAAATCTGTTTGTGTATCCATATAAATTTGTGTGCTTAAATATTTTTCTCAAGTGATCTATGCCACTAGAATTTTTCTGTATTTGCCTAAACAGCTCTATCAAGTGAAGAAGGGAATATGCCACTATGTAAATGTGTTTTTAAAGAAGACAGATGTTTGTCTTTCATATACTTTATAAATGTTAGTGTGGGAGAGGACTATATAGCAGAGATTGATGATTCACTTTTACACTGAAACAGAAAAGAAGAGCTGATATAAAAATCAAGTAGTGCCACTGGTTGTAAAGTAAACTCACATCATTGATTTTTGTAGTTTTTAGTCTCTTCCACAAACCATATTTCCCCTAACCCATAAAATCTTACAATGAGAAAATTATGGAATACACACACTAATATTTCTCTAAAAATTTATTATTGTGAGCACCATTGTATAGAAGTTTGTGCTTCTTGAACTAAAACCATCTTTACATTTTTATGTGAGCTAAAAAGTATCCTATTTATAATAAGCCAAATTATTTTGTTACCACAAAACTGAGTAAACACCTCCATTTTATTTTACTTGATTCAAGTTTCTAATAACTTCCTTGCATGAAAAATATATTTTGTATGTTTTGCTCCTGTCATCATTAATTTGTTTCACTACCATCTAATAAATACAAATAGAAACTTTATTGTATTGAGAGGAAACATAAATAGTGTTGGATTTATCTTTTTCAAATTGAAATTTAGGCTACTGTAAAATATGATAAGTAGTTTTGAATTTAGGACATTGATACAAGAGCTACTAAACAGAGGAACTCACTGCAATTAATTTTCCCATTTTTCCCCATTTTCATTCTGCCTAACTTCAAAGTCATGTAGGAGTATATATCTATAAGGAAAAAAATATTTTTGTAAGTCATGTACAGAATTATGTCTATGTATTTTTGGTGGAGAGAGGGATCAAAACATTTCTCCAGAGAACACATAACATTTTGAAGAAGACAATAGAATCCTCCAGCACATACCCCCAAATGATCAACTAATAATGCAAGACATGTATTAAAATATTCATACCATCAGTAGTACATACTGTTAGAAAAACAGTGATTAGCAGAAGCAGTGATTATTCTGGGTAGTCTGAAAGAAAGAGATCGATACCTGTTTCAGCTTTTAAGCCGATGTTTTCTAAGACAACAAACATGTTATTGCTTATTCTTTTCTTCTTGTTGACCAGGGTAGAGAGTGTTTGTATCCAAAAAGTAGGCTTGGCTGAATATAATGACCTGAATCATAATCAGGACTTTGGGAATTGAACCATCATTTCAATACAGCTGAACAGAAGTCTTGAATGTGTAGCTGAACAGAAGTCTTGAATGTGTGACAAGCTTTTTGATGAAAATTGCTGCTGAGCTGAATTGGTTCTCTTGTCATATATACTTGTTTCTTTAGGTCTTAGATATTTATTCTATGAATCATCTTAAAATCTAAGCTTTTCAATGTCCTCAGGAGGTTAGCAAGTTAGATAATTTTAAACATGTTTTCTTGATTAACTGTCTCAAATAACCTGAGAAAAATTATTCTCTGTGTAAAACAGTAAATAGCTTAATTATTAAAATAAATGAATATTCAGAGTTAACATTTATTTTTGCAGCTTTGCTGCTTTTTTCCTATATCATGTTAAAATTGTGGGTTTGACATTTTTTTTTTTACCTTGACAAAATGTTTTTAAAATACCGTAAAACTCCATAATATGTCAACAATTATCTAGTTGTAAGTATGAAAAGAGGAGTTGCTAGTAGTAATGTATGGAAAATATTTTTTATTTTTAAATTTTAAAACATCAACTCTATTACTCACTGTTTTTATCTTTACATGTATATATGTGTTATATATATATATGTGTCTGCATATATATATATATATGTATATAGGCTGTAATGGTCCACCAAGGAATGTAAAATATGAATACAGTAGATCAGTATTTCATTTAAAGTAGGTGAAATGATTACATTCAAATATTTTGAAATTACATTTGAATTGATTCAAATACAATTTTAATACATTATAGCATGGTTACAAACATGTAAACATATAGATAAGTCAATGATACAAATTGGTTTGATAATAGTCATGTTACACAGTCTTACCACCTCAAATAAAAATAAACAGGAAGATTATTTTGTTATAGCATGTACCGTTATCATTTATATTCCTTACTGAACATTTTCCAAGGCCATCTTTAGCAACTGAACCCAGTGCGGGCTGGTAGAGCCCTCTGTTGAAGAGCACCAGGACCTGGCCAGGAAACTGCATGAGATTCAATCCCGTTTCTGCCATTTGGGATGCTTTCCAATTCTCTTTTGTGTAGAGTTGGTTGAATTCCTTGAGGAATCGTGGGAATTATCTCTATGGGTTACTTCTAGGTCCCTATCACAAGAAGGGAGCCTGATGAATGAATCTTTTCCTCTAGTTGATGAAGCTTTTTTCACATAAATTAGGGAGATTGGCCTATTGAATGTTGCTGACACGTTGAATTGAGGTGAATTTCATACTAATCAGACACAAGATGAGGAAACTTCATGGCCATCGATTGAAAATAAAATAAAGAAAAATGGAATGAAATAATATATTTTACACATTTTTTAGCTTACATGGTTTCTGATGAGATCTGTTATTCTTTGCCCCTCTGTGTAAAATATTATTTTCTCTGCCTGCTTTTAAGATTTTCCCTCATCTCTGTCTTTAAGCTATCTGATTATGATGTCCCTTGAAACAAATAATAATAATTAAGCAAGTATAAAATGTATAACACAAAGAATAAAGTACTTAATGCCGTTGCAGAATCTTTGAGTAAACTCATAGAGGAGGTGATATTTGACCCAAGTCTTCAAAATATTGATTCAATAGAGAAGTGAGAACACATTCCAAGCAAAGAATGTTATCTTCACTGTTTTTCTTTTTTTGGTTGGGGGAGATATAAAATAATATGGTTATGGTATGGGAAGATTTGATGTGGGAATGGGGGCAATCATAGGGATTAAGAGAA
The DNA here is from genome assembly GCF_002776525.5 of Piliocolobus tephrosceles. Taxonomy (NCBI): domain Eukaryota; kingdom Metazoa; phylum Chordata; class Mammalia; order Primates; family Cercopithecidae; genus Piliocolobus; species Piliocolobus tephrosceles. Next base: position 52,005,981 of record NC_045442.1, on the reverse strand, counting down.
TCATTTGCACATATTAAGTTGGAAATGCTTACAAAAGGGCTAAGAAGACTTAAAATAAGCAGTTTTGTGTTTAAGTTAGCAGCTATGAGAATTTAGAACTCATATACACACACACATATGTAAGTTGCAGGTGATACATAAAGTCATAGGGAAAGTTTTACTCTACGAACTGGTACAGAACACAGAAAATGCAAGGCTGATTTAATTATTCACTAACAGTTCATAATAACAAAATGCCATTGATTCTCACGTGGACTATAATTATAGTCTCCTTCCTCATTTATCTATTTTCAAGTTTACCCTGGGTGCTGCTTCTAGATGTGTAAATACATGTGAAAACACACACACACACACACACACACGATCTATTCTGTTTTTCAGAATATTTTGCTAACTCCCTTCCATCTATGGAATCAACTTGAAGTTTGTAGCCTAGTAACCCAAAGGCCTCTGCCTTTGGCAGAAGTAATTCAGTGCTTCTTCACTGTGGGTATTTTCAAAGCATTAATTTTCCTCATGTAATAATCCAATTCCTCTTTTATGCAAGGAAAGAGGACATAAAATAGGATCTTTTCTTTCAGGAATTTCACAGTCTCTCCAAATCACAAAGGTTTTCTTCCATGGATCAGGTTTTCAAGAGCCTAATCTGATATTCACATGATAACTTTCCTAGATGATGTGGGAACTTTATCCATGTTTATGTGTTTCTGGCAATTAATGTTTATTTTCTATGTTAAGACATTGCCTTCCATTTAATAAGTAAATGGGTGTCTCAGCATTTACTTTTCATATCAAGTACATAGCTCCAGAAATATGAGAGCAAATTAAATGTAATCTTGAAAGGAATACAAAGATGTTAATGGTGTAAATTGAGCGATACAAATTATACAAAAGAAACTTTGGAAGCTTAACTGCATGAAGTGTATCTTCATCAAGACTTTAAGGACCTCTGGCTTTCTGTTTAGTTTGGCCCACAAAAATCATCTGTAGGAGATGGGAGACAAGTAGGAGGGTGAAGTCTGGATATTTACTTTCTAGTTGTCTCTTTGCAAGAAGGTTGACTACGTCCTTCAATGGATTTCTACTCTACAAAGATCACCAATGCTACAGAAATTTCTCCTTTGCTCTCTCTTGGATTCTAATTACTACTTCCACTTTTATCATTTTGGGGCTAGAGGTTGCTACTGCCACAGCTGCTAGTAACTCCAGGTTCTGCATGAGCAATCGCGATTCCCTTCTACAAAACTTTGAAATTTTTTTTATAATTGCATTTGCTTCAATTTATCATATGAGTGAGCTACACAATTTTGGGTTTGATACCAGACTTCTAATGTCACACTTTATGTTCTTCACAACGTAATGAAAATATAAAGTTATCATATTTATTGGTTTACTTTTTGCTGGGTCTCTGCCCACAAAAACAGGGACTTTTTCTGCCTTTTGTTAAAGAAAAATCGTACACTGTGGAGTTAAGCAGGTAAAGAAGATATTATTCAAGACTGTTGCAATAAGGGAAAGAGATTGATAAATGCTCCTGGGGAAAAAAGGCAGGAAATGTTTTAAACATTGAATGCAGCTAGTGAAGAAGTATAGGAGGACAATCGAGGGGATGTTGATCAATGTGATTAGGCCATCTGTTAGCAAATTGGCACTTTCTGAAGTTAGGCTCACCTGCCCACATAAATGGGAGATAGAGGCCCAATCTTAATGATCCCTCAGTTGTGAAATTGGCAAGAGACTTTTAAAAATATTTATATTTCAAAGGGCCAGAGAAAGACTCTATATTTGCAAGTTTTCTAAAGTAAATAAGAACAAGAACCCATATTCAGGAAAAAATCTGTCTAAGGTGAGGAGAACATTAAGGCAGGCCATTTTGATCATTTATTCTTTGTTCTTTTACTAGTACCTAAGGGTATTGCCTGGTATATAGCAAGCATTGAAGGTATATTTAGAGAAGGAATAAATAATATTTAAAAACAAACAACAATGACAATGTGCAAGTAGGCTAATTAACACATGGACATACAAGATGAATTGACTTCCAATTTAAAGCTTATGTCCAGAAACTTCCATGTTCTTCAAGGAAGCTAAATATTAAGCAACTGCCCAGTGACTTGAACTTTATGAAATTACACAGCTGGCGGCCAGGCACAGTGGCTCATGTCTATAATCACAACACTTTTAGAGGCAGAAGCTAGAGGATTGCCTGAGGCCAGGAGTTTGAGAGCAGCCTGGGCAACACAATAAGGTCCCATCTCTACAAATAATAATAATAATAATGATAATAATAATAATAATTTCCCAGGGGCAGAGTGTGTGCTTGTAGTTCTAGCTGCTCAGAAGGCTGAGGAAGGAGGATTGCTTGAATCCAAAAGTGTGAGGCAGTGAGCTATGATTGCACCACTGCACTCCAGCCTGGACTGACAGAGTGAGACTTTGTCTCAAAAAAAAGAACAAATACACAGCTAGGAGATTTTTTAATGATGTGGGAAAAAAATCCATATGGTTATTTTTTTTAATAATATCAAGGAGTTAAATCTTTGTCAATACATCGACTTTTAGCAGTTACTTTTAAGGTAGGTAAGACGTTATCATTTTATAGGCAGGTAACGATTGGGTGACAGCTTGGTGATCTTTTTTGTTTCCTGAAGTACATTACAACTCAAACTGACTGGATACCAACCAGTCACCTATCAGTTGTGTTCAATTCATCAAATAAATTTTGTTCAGAAACACCACTTTGCTTCATTAGAGAGAAGAGTTATTGGAAGCAGTGTGTGAACTGATGGGACCATTGAAAACACAAATAGGATCTATTAAAACATCCACTAAGTCTTCCATAATTTGGGAATTCTTTTGTGTGTACTACCAAAATAATTCTCTGAAAAGTGGTGATTTATTTTTTCCTGAACTCTGAGTGACTCCTTAAGTTGGCATCAAGTCAGAGCATGAAGGACTTTTTATGAATTTTTTGCCCTCATTTCAATTAATACATAAACAAAGATGAATAATATCATATGTTCTGACTCTTAGAGATCATTAGATACTAACAGGTGGCCAAGACTCCAAATATAAATGTAAGTGGGAATAATAAATTATGTGATACATTTTTAACAGCTTGTTTTCCTGTGAAATGATGTAATACAGTTTCAAATAACAAGAACCTTGTAAGTTGAATTCTGTTTATTCTGGGTCAATTTACTTATTTGAAAAGAAAATTTAAAATGTAAGTCTGATATGAGATCTTATGTTATTATTTTCCCTCTAATGTGCCTTTTCTGAAATAACAACCATACATCTGCCATCATTTTATTTTTGTGTTTTGAAAATAACTTCAGTATTATAAAAAAAATTTCCTGTCAATTTTAAGTATACTATATATGATTTTCCCATTTTCTGATACATTTTTGACCATTTCAAAGAAAGGATGAAAGGTAGCAGAGGATAAAGGTTAAATCTCAAGCAGAAAATATACGGAGGTTCTGAGATTTTTTAAACAAGTGGCTGAGAAGATATTCTATATTGCTTGCAAGGGTAGTAGACAACGATGAGCATGTTATCCCACTCAATTGATTAGGTTTGCCTGGCATGGTTTGGATATTTTGTTGCCTCCAAATCTCATGTTGAAATGTGTTCTGCAGTATTGGATTTGGGGCCTAGTGGGAGGTGTTTGGTCATAGGGTCAAATACCTCATGAATGTCTTAGTGCTGTACTCAAGGTACGAGTGAGTTCTCACTCTGAGTTTACTTGTGATCTGCTTCTGTAAGAAAGCCTTGCACCTCCTCCCTTACTCTCTTGCTGCCTCTCTTGGAATGTGACACACTGGCTCCCCTGCACCTTCCACCATGATTGTAAGCTGTTTTAGGCCCTCAGCAGAAGCACATGCTGGCACTATGCTTCATGCACAACCTACAGAATTATGAGTCAAGTAAACATTTTTGTTCTTTATAAATTACCCAGTCTAAGGCATTCCCTTATAGCCACGCAAATGGACTAACATGGAAGATTGGTACCTAGGAGTGGGATGATGCCATAAGGATACCTGAAAGTAGGGGGAACTAAGATGGCCTAATAGAAAGAGTTCCTGTCTGCAGCTGCTAATGAGATCGATGCAGAAGTCAGGTGATTTCTGCATTTCCAACTGAGTTATACAGTTCATTTAATTGGAACTGGTTAAACAGTGGGTGCAACCCATGGAGAGCTAGCAGAAGGAGGGTAGGATGTGGCTTCACCTGGGAAGTGCAAGGTCCACCAGGGGGACCTGCCTCTCCCAGCCAAGGGAAGTGGTGAGGGACTGTGCTACCCACCCTGGATACTACACTTTTCCATGGACTTTTGCCATCTGTGAATCAGGAGATTCCCTCGTGAGCCTACACCACCAGCGCCCTGGGTTTCAAGCACAAAACTGGGCGGCGGTTTGGGCAGGCACTGAGGTACCTGCAGGAGCTCTTTTCATACCCCAGCGGTGCCTGGAACCCCAGTAAGAGAGGAGAACTATCCACTCCCTTGCAAAGGGGACTGAAGCCAGGGAAACAGTGGTCTCACCCAGCCAGTCCCACTCCCACAGAGCACAGCAAGCTAAGAACCACAGGCTTAAATTCTCACTGCCAGCATAGCAGTCTGGAGTCGACCAGGGACAATCAGCCTTGGTAGGGGAGGGGCATCCACCATTAATGAGGCTTTAGTAGATGATTTTCCCCTCACAGTGCTAAGGAGACTGGGAGGTGTGGACTGGGCAGAAATCACTACAGCATGGCAAAGTGGTTGTAGCCAGACTGCTTCTCTAGATTACTCCTCACTGGGCAGGGCATCTCTGAAGGAAATGCAGCAGCCCCAGTCAGGGGCTTAAAAATAAAAGTCTCAACTCCCTTGGACAGAGCACCTGTGGGAAGGGGCGGCTGCCTGAAGAGCTTCAGGGGATTTAATCTTTCCTGCCTGCTGGCTCTGAAGAGAGCAGCTGATTCTGACAATGGGGATTCTCCCAGCACAGTGAACCAGCTCTGCTAAGGAACAAACTGCCTCCTCAAGTGGGTCTCTGAATGCCATGCCTCCTGACTGGGAGAGACATCCCAACAGGGGTCAACAGACACCTCATACATGAGAGCTCCAACCAGCATCAGGCAGGTGCCCCTCTGGGATGAAGCTTCCAGAGGAAGGAGCAGGCAGCAATGTTTGCTGTTCTGTAGCCTCCACTGGTGATACCAGGGTGAACAGGGTCTGGAGTGAACATCCAGCAAACTGCAGACCTGCAGAAGAGAAGCCCGACTGTTAGAAGAAAAACTAACAAATAGAAAGCAACAACAACAACAAAAGAACCCCCCACAAAAAAAACCCATCCAAAAGTCATCAGTCTCAAAGATCAAAGGTAGATAAATCCATGAAGAAGAGGAAAAACAAGCACAAAAATGCTGAAAATTCCAAAAGCCAGAATGCCTTTTCTCTTCCAAATGTTGGCAACACCTCTCCAGCAAGGGGGCAAAACTGGACTGAGAATCAGATTGACGAATTGACATAAGTAGGCTTCAGAAGGTGGCTAATAAAATTCCTCTGAGCCAAAGTACTATGTTCTAACCCAATGCAAGCAGCTAAGAACCTTGATAAAAGATTATAGGAACTGCTAACTAGATAGAATAACCAGTGTAGAGAGGAACATAAATTATCTGATGGAGTTGAGAAATACACCATGAGAAATTCATGAAGCATACACAAATATCAATAGCTGAATTGATTAAGTGGTAGAAAAGATAACAGAGATTGGAGACCACCTTGCTGACATAGGGATGCAGACAAGATTAGAGAAAAAAGAATAAAAAGGAACTAACAACACCTCCAAGAAATATGGAACTATGTGAAAACACCAAACCTATGATAGACTGGTGTACCATAAAGTGATGGGGAGAATGAATCCAAATTGGAAAACACACTTCAGGACATTATCCAGGAACACTTCCCCAACCCAGCAAGACAGACCAACATTCAAATTCAGGAAATACAGAGAACACCACTAAGACACTCCACAAGAAGATCAACACCGAGACACATAAACATCAGATTCTGCAATGTTGACATGAATTAAAAAATGTTAAGGGCAGCCAGAGAGAAAGGTCAGGTCACCCACAAAGGGAAGCCCATCAGAATAACAGCAGTTTTTTCTGCACAAACTGTACAAGCAAGAAAAGATTGGGGGCCAATATTCAACATTCTTAAGGAAAAAATTTTTCAACCCAGAATTTCATATCCAGCCAAAGTAAGATTAATAAGCAAAGGAGAAATAAAATCCTTTTTAGGCAAGAAAAGCCTGAGGGATTTCGTTACCACCAGGCCTTCCTTACAAGCGGTCCCAAAGGAAGCACTAAATATGGAAAGGAAAAACCTGTGCTACCCATTGCAAAAACACACCAAAATATAAAGACCAATGACAGTATGAAGAAATTGCATAAACTACTGTGCAAAATAACTAGCTAGCATCATAATGACAGGATCAAATTCACATAGGACAATATTAACCTTAAATATAAATGGGCTAAATGCCCCAATTAAAAGACATATACTGGCAAATTGAGTAAAAAGTCAAGACCCATCCATGTCCTGCATTCAGGAGACCCATCTCATGTGCAAAGACACATATAGGCTCAAAATAAAAGGATAGAGGAATATTTACCAATCAAATGGAAAGCAAGAAAAAAGCAGGGGTTGTAATCTTAGTCTCTAAAAAAACAGACTTTAAACCAGCAAAGATCGAAAAAGACAAAGAAGGGCATTACATAATGCTACAGAGATCAATGCAACAAGAAGAGCTAACTATCCTAAATATATATGCACCCAATACAGGAACGCCAGATTTATAAAACAAGTTCTTAGAGACCTACAAAGAGATGTAGACTCCCAAACAATAATAGCAGGAGACTTTAACATCCCACTCTCAATATTAGACAGAGCAAGGAGACAGAAAATTAACAAGGATATTCAGGACTTGAACTCAGCTCTGGATCAAGTGGACCTAACAGACATCTATAGAACTCTTCACCCCAAATCAACAGAATATACATTCTTCTCAGTGCCAGATGGCACTTATTCTAAAATCTACACATAATTGAAAGTAAAACACTCCTCAGTAAATGCAAAAGAATGAAATTGACACTCTAACATCACAGTTAAAAGAACTAGAGAAGAAAAGTAAACAAATTCAAAAGACAGCAAAAGACAAGAAATAAACTAAGATCAGAGCAGAACTGAAGGAGATAGAGACACCGAAAAATCCTTCAAAAATGCAATGAATCCAGGACCTGGTTTTTTGAAAACATTAAGAAAATAGACCACTAGCTGTACTAACAAAGAAGAAAAGAAAGAAGAATCAAATAGACACAATAAAAATGATAAAGGAGATATCACCACTGACCCCATAGAAATACAAACTACCATCAGAGAATACATTAAGACCTCTATGCAAATAAACTAGACAATCTAGAAGAAATGTATAAATTCCTGGACACATACACCCTCCCAAGACTAAACCAGGAAGAAGGTGAATCCCTGAATAGACCAATAACAAGTTCTGAAATTGAGGCAGTAATTAATAGCCTACCAACCTGTAAAAGCCCAGTATCAGACAGATACACAGCTGAATTCTACCAGGGGTACAAAGAGCAGCTGGTAGCATTCCTTCTGAAACTACTACAAACAACCAAAAGGGACTCCTTCCTAACTCATTTTATGAGGTCAACATCATCCTGATACCAAAACCTGGAGGACACACACACACACACACACACACACAATTTCAGGCCAATGAAATTCTGATAAACTTTGATGTGAAAATCCTCAATAAAATACTGGCAAACTGAATCCAGGAACACATCAAAAAGCTTATCCACCACAATCAAGTCAGCATCATCCCTGGGATGCAAGACTGTCTCAACATAGGAAAATCAATAAATGTAACCCATTGCATAAAAACAACCAATGACAAGAACCAAATGATTATCTCAATAGATGCAGAAAAGGTCCTTGATAAAATTCAACATCCCTTCACTTTAAAAACTCTCAATAAAGTAGATATTAATGGAACATATCTCAAGATAATAAGAGCTATTTATGACAACTCAGAGCCAATATCATGCTGAATGGACAAAATCTGGAAACATTCCCTTTGAAAACCAGCACAAGACAACGATGCCCTCTCTCACCACTCCTATTCAACATAGTATTAGAAGTTCTGGCCAGGGCAATCAGGCAAGAGAAAGAAATAAAGTGTATTCAAACAAGAAGAGAGGATGTCAAATCATCCTTGTTTGCAAATCACATGATTCTATATTTAGAAAACTCCATCATCTCAGCCGAAAAACTCCTTATGCTGATAGGCAACTTCAGCAAACTTTCAGGATATAAAACCATTGTGCAAAAATCACAACTGTTACTATACATCAACAATAGACGAGGAGAGAGCCTAATCACAAATGAACTCCCATTCACAATTGCTACAAAGAGAATAAAACACCTGGGAATACAACTTACAAGCAATGTGAAGGACCTCTTCAAGGAGAACTGCAAACAATTGCTCATGGAAATAAGAGAGGACACAAACAAATGGAAAAAAAAATTTCCATGCTTGTGGATAGGAAGAATTAATATCATGAAAATGGCCATACTGCCCAAAGTAACTTATAGATTCAGTGTTATTCCCATCAAGCTACCACTGACATTCTTCTCAGAATTAGAAAAAAACTACTTGAAATTTCATACGGAACAAGAAAAAAAAAAAGCCTTATAGTTAAGACAATCCTAAGCAAAAAGAAAAAAACTGGAGAAATTACTCTACCTGACTTTAAGCAACACTACAAGTCTACAGTAACCAAAACAGCATGGTACTGGTACCAAAACAGATATACAGATGAATGGAACAGAATCGAGTCCTCAGAAGTAACACCACACATTTATAGCCATCTAGCCATCTGATCTTCAACAAACTTGATGAAAACAAGCAATGGGGAAGGGATTCCCTATTTAATAAGTGGAACTGGGAAAACTGAGTAGCCCTATGTAGAAAACTGAAACTGGGCCCTGTCCTTACACCTTATATAAAAAATAACTCAAGATGGATTAAAGACTTAAATGTAAAACCCCAACCCATAAAAACCCTAGAAGAAATCCTAGGCAATACCATTTTGGACATAGGCATGGCAAAGATTTCATGACAGAAACACCAAAAGCAATTGCAACAAAAGCCAAAATGGACAAATGGGAACTAATTAAACTGAAAAGCTTCTGCACAGCAAAGGGAACTAGCATCAGAGTAAACAGGCAACCTATAGAATGACAGAAAATTTTTGCAATATATTCATCTGACAAACATCTAGTATCCAGAATCCACAGGAACTCAAATTTACAAGAAAAAACAAAACAAAACAAAAACAGACAACCCCATCAAAAAGTGGGCAAAGGATATGAACAGATACTTCTCAAAAGAAGGCATTTATACGACCAACAAACATTTGAAAAAAAGCTCATCATTACTGATCATTATAGAAATGCAAATCAAAACTGCAATGAGATATTATCTCATGCCAGTCAGAATGGTGATTATTAAAATGTCAGAAAACAATAGATGCTGGTGAGGCTGTGGAGAAGTAGGAATGCTTTTATACTATTGGTGGGAGTGTAACTTAGTTCAACCACTGTGGAAGACAGTGCGGCTGTTCCTCAAGGATCTAGAACCAGAAATACCATTAGACCCAGCAATCCCATCACTGGGTACACACCCAAAGATTATAAATCATTCTACTATAAAGACACATGCATGTGTATGTTTATTGCAGCACTATTTACATTAACAAAGACTTGGAACCCACCCATATGCCCATAATTGATAGACTGGATAAAGAAAATGTGGCACGTATATATCACGGAATATTATGCAACCTTAAAAAAGAATGAGATCATGCCTTTGCAAAGAAATGGATGAAGCTGGAAACCATCATCCTCAGCAAACACAGGAACCAAAAACCAAACCCCACATGTTCTCACTTATAAGTAGGAGTTGAACAATGAGAACACATGGACCCAAGGAGAGGAACAGCACACACCAGAGCCTGTCCTGGGTTGGGGGACAAGGAGCAGGATGGAGTTAGGACAAATAGCAAATGCATGCAGTGCTTAAAACCTAGATGACTGGTTGGTAGTTACAGCAAACCACCATGGCACATACATACCTGTGTAACAAACCTGCACATTTTGCACATGTATCCTGGAATTTAAAGTAAAATTTAAAAATAAATAAATAAAAATGACAGGTTAATTTAAAAAAAAAAAAAAGTACCTGAAAATTTGGAAGCAACTTTGGATCTGGATAACAAACAGAAGTTGGAAGAGTTTGGAGGGCTCAGAAGAAGACAGGAAGAGAAGAAAAGTTTGGAATTTCTTTTGAGACTTGTTAAGTGGTTGTGACCAAAATGCTGATAGTGATGTGGACAGTGAAGGCCAGGTTGATGAGGTCTCAGAGAGAAACAAATAATTTATCGGAACTTCAGCAAAGGTCATTCTTGTTATGACTTAACAACAAATTTGGCTTCTTTTTGTTAATGTCCTAGGGATCTGTGGAAGTCTAAGACTGATGACTTACAGTACCAGGTGGAAGAAATTTCTAAACAGAAATACATTCAAGAAGTTGCATGGCAGTTTCTAACAGACTGTGATCAAATATAGGAGCAAAAGAATGACTTAAAGTTGGACTTTATAATTAAAAGGGAAGCAGAGTGTAAAAATTTAGAAATTTCACAATGTGGCCCTGTGGTAAAGAGGGATAAAACATTTTCAGGAGAGAGATACAGGTGGGTTGCAGAGAAGCCACTTGCCAGAGAGATTTGCATGACTAAAAGGGAGCCAAGATAATGGGGGAAACGTTGTAGAAGACATTTCAGAAATCTCCAAGGCAGCTCTTCTTATCACAGGCCCAGAGGCCTAGGAGTAAACAATGGGTTCAAGGGCCAGATACAGCGTTCCAGTGCCCTGCACAGCCTTGGCACACTGCTTCCTGTATCCCTGCTGCTCCAGCTTCAACCATGGTTCAAAGTCCTGAGTGCAGCTCAGACTGCTACTCCAGAAAGCACACACTGTTAGACTTGACAATTTCCATGTGATGTTTACTCTGCAAGCACACAGAATGCATGAGTGGAGGAGGTTTGGCAGGTTCTACCTAGATTGCAGAGGATATATGGGAAAGCCTCAGTGCCCAAGTAAAGCTTGCTGCTGTGGTGAAGTACCCAGAGAGATACTCTAATAGGATAGTGCTGAGGAGAAATGTGAGACTAGTCCCCATCAGGGCACTGCCTAGTGGAGCTGTTGGAAGGAGGCCAATGCCCTCCAGACTCCAGAACAGTATAGTCACCAGCAGTTTGCACTTTCGGTGAGGGGGAAAAATACTGTAGGCACTTAACTCCAACCCATAAGAGCAACCATGTGGGCTGCTCCCTGCAAAGCCACAAGGGCAGAACTACCCAAGGGCTTGAGAGCCTACCCGTTTCACCAGTGTGCCCTGGATGTGGGACATGAGGTCAAGGATTATTTTAGAGCTTTAAGGTTCAATGTCTGCCCTTATGGGTTTCAGGCTTGCCTGGAGCCTGTTGACCTTCCTTTCGGTAGATTCCTCCCTTTAGGAATGGGTGTGTTTACCCAATGCCTATTCCATCATTATATCTTGAAAGTAAATCACCTGGTTTTGATTTTACAGGTTCATAATTGGAAGGAGCTTGCCTTGAGTCTCTGATGAGATTTTGGACATTTGACTTTTGAGTGATGCTGGAATGAGTTAAGACTTTTGGGGGACAATTGGGAAGGAGTGATTGTATTTTGCAATATGAGGAGAATATGAAATTTTAGAGGTGCCAAGAGTAGAGTGATATAGTTTGTATGTTTTGTTCACTCCAAATCTCATGTTGAAAGGTGATCCCCAATGTTGGAGGTGGGGCTTAGGAGGATATATTTGGGTCAAGGGGTGGATCTCTCATGAATTGCTTTTTGCTGTCCCTGCAGTAATGAGTGAGTTTTCACTCTGTGAGTTCATTCAAGATATGGATGTTTAAAAGAGCCTTGCAACTCCTCCCTTGCTCTCTTGTTCCCTTTCTTGTCATATGACACACTGGCTCCCCCTCACCTTCTGCCATGAGTGAAAACTTCCATAGGCCCTCCACAGCAGCAGATGCCAGCACTCTGCTTGATGTACAGCCTGCAGAACCATGAGCCAAATAAATCTCTTTTCTTTATTAATTACCCAGTCTCAAGTATGTATTTAAATCAATGTAAACAGACTAACACAGTGCCCTACTCTGCAAAAACCTAGATTAGGTGATGAGACAATAGCATAAAAGGTAGTTTTGTGAATCTCAAGAAATTGGGGTAGAGATAAAACAATATAAAACACTTATAAGCGATTATTTTTAAGAGGATATAAAAATAAAAATATCTTTAAGATGATCACATTTGAACAAGAATTTAAAAAATGTTTAGGGGAGGAAATTGATGTGATGCAATTTACAGTGTAAATGATGTGTAATCAGTTAAAGGTAGCAAACTCTGGAGTGGAAAGTCTTTGCACATTTAAAAATACACTGTACAATGTCAGCAGGAGCTGTAAGGATAATATGTTAAGCCAAAGGATTTATGAAGCAAAGTCATCTTTTTCAAAATGAGGATAATACATGGATGGACAGAAGGTTATTCCGAGTAGATAGAAGTTACCTAAAACCAGTTTTGGAGGGTAGAAGTAGAACAGTTGCTTTGAAGGGTGATTAAACTTTAGGTTTGTCCAGGCACAGTGGCTAATGTCTGTAATCCCAGTACTTTGGTAGGCCAAGGTGGGAGAATCGCTTGCACCAAAGAGTTCAAGACCAGCATGGGCAACATGATGAGACCCCCATCATTGAAAATAAAAATAAAAACTTAGCCAGGCATGGTGGCCCACATCTGTAGGCCCAGTTTCTTGGGATGCTGAGATGGAAGAATCACTTAAGCCTGCAATGTAAAGTCTTCAGTGAGCTGTGGTCACACCACTGCACTCCAGCCTGAGCAACAGAGTAAGATCCTGTCTCAAAGATGAAAAAAAAAAAAAAATGTTTGAAAGCTGTTACATATGTGATGCCTCTAGGCATCTGGGAAGAGTGTTTAGCAAGAAGTTGAAACTGTGGAAATAATTCTACAAAAAAATTAATCTTAGAAAACTAGGTGATTAATGAAAGGACCATAATAATACAGAGAATAAATATCACAGATAAGATTACTCAGAAAGAGAATATAGAATGAGATAACAAAAAAAATTAAAAGGCAAATATGAAAGACCACCAAATGATGAAGGGCAGGGGGAGAAAAAGAATGTTATCAGTAGAACTTAAAAAAAAATTCTAAGGGACATAGAATATAATCAAAATCTGTTTTGTAACAAAAGTTAGGATAGGACATTGTTACAAGTAGAAGAGTTTAATAATTGCTAAGTGTATTTTGATACACAAAGCATCAAATTTTTAAGGGAAGAAAACAAACCATTGAAAGGGTTCTTTGTAGATCAATAATTGTTTTAGCAGAGACCTATTTAAATTCTGGTATATTGAAATTCAGATTATAGTGGATTTGTGCTTGAAATAATATAAGCAAACCACTCCATGTAAGTAGAAAGTAAGAAAGTAGAAAGTAAGGATTCTACTTTCAAAAAAATTGGTGTTTAAAATACCTTTTTGATCAAGAGAGGCAGGCTAGAAGAAATGCCACTTTAGGATGGGAAAACTTGATTCTTTTTGTGAGTATAAAAGAAGAAATCAATAAATATACAGAGATTAAAGATATAAATTATAAGATATATATGAAGAAATAATGTACTGAAGATATACTTAGATGCACTAGTTTACTTCAGTGGCAAAGTAAGAAATTTCAAATTAAACTACACTAAATCAGAAAAGAAAATTGTGATTTCTAATAATGAAGTACTAGGGATTTATTGATTAAAGATGCAAGGTCTAACCTGACAGGGAAACACAAATGGCAGTTAATAAAATGACAACAAGATTTGGTTACAAAATACAAATGGGAAGAGGGCCTTGGGTAGAAGCACAAGGTCAGTTCCACCCACGACTTACATTCATCCCACACATTTGAAACAACTGTACCAATTGCTAAAGTATTGAATACACCCACACTGGCTGATAAATGAATAAATTAATGATTGCGGATTTGCCTCCTTGCTAACCAAAGTGCTTGATTTCCCCCAAGAAACACAAAATGTCCAGCATTCAGATAATAAAGACTAATTTCTGGCCAAACCTGGGAGACTCTAAGACTCAGCTTCAGCTGTAAGGTCTGTATCATTCTGACAGGACAATGCCATACAATTTTTATAGATTGTGAATATTATCCATGGTTTCATCAATGCAGGAAGCAATAATTCAGAAAGAAATATGGGTCTGTATACTGAAAGCTTTAACCAGCTCAACAGAGAATGTACAGAATAAAAGTCAAGTGCTGAAAATCAAGAAAATGAGCCAGGTTTCACAAAAAGCTAGGAATGAAGGGCATTGAAAGGGGTCATTTCCTATACCCAGTCAATTTGTTTACAGTTGCTAAAGGAATCTGAGTCCTGATATGGTTACTATTCCTTATAGCATCTGGCCAAATGAAGGCTAGACTAGATTTATTGTAACTTCTTAGAAAAGTCTGACCATTTTTCCTCCTTTTCAGGTACTCTGTTAGCACATATGGCCCTTCTGTACTAGTTATAAAAAATATGTTCCTGTGGGCAAACCATTCATAAATGTCACCTTCTCAAATCTCCCATCTTCTGAGTTGACCCCTCCACATTAGAACCGCTGGCTTGGTGAACAGAGTATGGAATGGATTTCAAGTCCTATTTGTGTCTCCTTTGCCCTGTACAGCTTTTATTAAGGCACTCTGGGCAGGGTAGTACTAGCACACTTCCCCATATGCTTACATAGCTTGAAGGTTCTTTGGCTGAGTTGATACATTGGATGGTTATTCTGGGTCAGACTAATCTAGCTTTTCTGAAAAGGATACACGTAAGTTCCCATAAAGTAGCTGGAATGGATTTCATAGCCTTTTCATTTCTCTTTTATTTTTCAGCTTGCAGAGTGAATCTTCATGCTCTCATTTATTCTGTTCAGTTGGAATCACTTAAATATGAAGGGTTGAAACTATAGCCTTTACACTGTGGGAGAAAAGGTTTCAAAACTTATTTAAAAGTAAAAAAAATATATATATTTTCACTCTATCAGTTTTTCCTTGCAAGGTATCTCTGAGAACCTTTTCCTTACAGCTCATATAAATGGCCTCTGTACATCCTAAAGTTCATAATAACACTCACTCTTGTGGACAGTTGTGTAGTGTATCTGACCTTTATACCGTAAGCTTTTTTCCATAGAAGATAAGGTAACCTTTTCACATATATACAATACAAGGAAAATACATTATTTATGAGTCTGAATTGATTGAGCTCCCAGCTATCACACACTTGTGTTGCAATATTTGATATATTATGATTAAAAAAATAAAAAAACTTAGATTTTATTTCTCAAATAAGCCCATGGAGTGGATTTGAAAATGCATACTTGGATCTCTAAAACCCTGTGACAGATCCATATTTCACTTTGGAGAAAGACTCTCTGGTGGCACTCTGGTCCAATGCATCACTAGTACAATGGTGCTGTGATAATATACTACCCAGTCTCATCTGTCAGTGGAGCACTAGGGAGAGGAGAGAAGTCAGTTTAATTATTTACTATTGCAGTGTATCATCACAGTGTCACCAGTTTGTGCTCAGGAACATGACCCCAGATATGAGATGCCATACTCTTATTTTTATAAGTAGTATCCAGGAATCCAAGGTGAATAAGCCTAGGCTCATTACAATACTTTTCTAAGAGAAAATGTTATAATTGTATTGTGAAATCAAAACTTGACAAAGATGTCAATGATCAAATAGCGATAATAATTTAAATTTCCTTTACAAAGCTGCTGCCTAAAACCTTTAATCTCAAACTGTAACTAATTTTATATCCTTTGTGATGCAATTCATTTTAAACCATGATTCTTCTTTAAAGAAAAATATATTTTAGAGTCTGTACCTATATTTTTCTAATAAGGAGTGCACTGTTTACTGGTTATATCCATATACCAGTTAATGATGATGGAATAGATGAACATTGACTAAAGAAGAGTATTCCTTTCAAATGTATATTTTTAGAAAACTAGTCACATTTTGTTAATTAAGACAGTAATTCCACTAATATTCATTGAGCCTATTACATGCCTGGTGCTATAGAGAGTTCCTGGAGTATGATAATACATAATCCTTTAATCCAAGAGGTATATTACCTTAGAGGGAAAATGCATAAACCAATGTAAAGCATACTATAAGATAAGTAGCCCTTGACATTTAGAACTGGGCTGACACTATCGCCCATGCCTTGGTGTCACTGTGAACCAGAATGATATTCACAGCCAGGACTTGGCGTTCTTCTATTGAACATAAATAATGTCACAGAATATGAATATCAAACAAAGTCATCAAACAAAGTCATTTTGATAAAGAATAACCAAATAAAGTCAAACAAAGTCATTTGGATAAAGAATAACCAAAATAAAAATAAGACTCATCCATAATTATGTCTGAACATAGACAAACATGATCATTGTCCAAGTTACAAAATACCAAGCGTACTTCTCTTATAACTAAAAAAGTGACTCCATTTTTTTTTTTTTACCATTTACAACTATAATTTTTCTCTAGTCAGCCCTCTTTATATTTATTTAGATTCCCAACCCAGTCATACAAGCACTCTACTTTCTGACAATATTCAATCTAAAACAATGCCCCTTTTCTTTAAATCTCCCCAAAATCACCTAACAGAAGCTGAAACTCGATGCTAAGTCTTTCTAACACCATCTTACTAAGATACCCCACGGTTTCCTAGAGTATACCTGGGTATAACAGATTTGAAATCCAACTTGCTCAGCTGCAAGTTTGTTCTTAGTGATCTTTGGCCAGATGGTATTGATAAATGAAATGTGATCAGTGATGAATTAGAAAAAAAAATAACCTGGGAGAAAAAGGGTGCTAGAAATAAACCAATCTGTATGTCTGTGTGTGTGTGTGTGTGAGAGAGAGAGAGAGAGAGAGAGAGAAAGAGAGAAATATAATTGGGCAATGTTAAAGTTTTTAAAACAGCGACATGGTTTGGATCTGTGTCTCCTCCAAATCTTGAAATGTAATCGCCAATATGAGAGGTGGGGCCTAGAAGAGTTTAGGTGGTGGGGGAGGATCCTTCATGAATGGCTTGGTGCCCTCGTTGCAAAAATAAGTGAGTTCTCACTGGAGTTCACACAATATTTGTTTGTTTAAGGGAGTGTGGGACCTCCCCATAATTTCTCTCTTCTTTCCTCTCTCGCCATGAAACATGCCTGCTCCTCCTTTGCCTTCTGCCGTGATTGGAAGCCTCCTAAGCCCTCACCAACAGCAGCAGATGGAACTGTGCTTCTTGTGCAGCCTGTACAAATGTGAATTAAATAAACCTATTTTCTTTATAAATTATCCAGCCTCAGATATTCCTTTATAGTGATGTAAAATGGCCTAATGTTGACATTTATGAGAAGAAAAAACACTCTGCTTGTCCACTCCCATGAAATTCAGTCTATTCAAGAGCCTGCACATAAACTTAGTCAGAGGTGAAGTCAGCTGGACTTCCTGGGTGGAGTGGGGACTTGGAGGACTTTTCTGTCTGGTTAAAGGTTTGTAAATGCACCAATCAGCACTCTGTAAAAATGCACCAATCAGTGCTCTGTGTCTAGTTAAAGGTTTGTAAATGCACCAATCAGCACTCTGTAAAAATGCACCCCCCCTCAGTGCTCTGTGTCTAGCTAAAGGTTTGTAAATGCACCAATCAGCACTCTGTAAAAATGC
>NC_045442.1:51902144-51988017 GCF_002776525.5 Piliocolobus tephrosceles | reverse complement strand
CTAGCTAAAGGTTTGTAAATGCACCAATCAGCACTCTGTAAAAATGCGCCAATCAGCACTGTGTCTAGCTAAAGGTTTGTAAACACACCAATCAGAACCCTGTAAAAACAAACCAATAAGCACTCTGTAAAATGGACCAATCAACACTATAAAATGGACCAATCAGCAGGGCGTAGGTGGGACCAAATAAGGGAATAAAAGCTGGATACCCGAACCAGCAGCAGCAACCTGCTGTGGTCACTTTCCATTCTGTGAAAGCTTTGTTCTTTTTCTCTTCACAATAAATGCTGCTGCTCACTCTTTGGGTCCGCACTACCTTTATGAGCAGTAACAGTCATGGTGAGGGTTTGTGGCTTCGTTCCTGAAGTCAGCGAGAACAGAAACCCACTGGGAAGAACAAACAACTCCGGGCACACCAGAGCTGTAACACTCACAGCAAAAGTCTGTGGCTTCACTCCTGAAGGCAGGGAGACCACGAACCCACTGGAAGCAAGAAACTCTGGACACATCTGAACGTATGAAGGAAGAAACTCCAGACACACACACCATCTTTAAGAACTGTAACACTCACCGTGAGGGTCTGCGGCTTCATTCTTGAAGTCAATGAGACCAAGAACCCACCAGAAGGAACCAATTATGGACATGTTAGCACATGACTTATGTATTTCTTAGAGCCAGAAATTGCAAGAAGAAATATCTTTGGGTCATCTTCAAATTCCTGAAAAACACAAACTTGTCAAAAACATTAAGAAAGTGTCACCTGACAATGCAAGTCAGCAATTGGTTTACATCCGAGACAGCATGTGGTGTAATTTAAGGACATCAAGGTTTGAAAAACCACATTCAGTAGAACTACCCATCTATGTCTAGGAAATAATGCTCACCATGGAAAACCATCGAACCCGAGGCCACCCAGGACAGTTACCCCAGAGTAGCCAAAGTTCCCAACCTCGGAGCTTCAGAACAAAAACTTACTTGGTTTCAAGTCAGAAAACATCATTTGTAGCATGCATTCTTCATGTTGCTCTTAATCTTCTTCCCATTATCAATAATCCTGTATTTTTTCAATGTTTCATATTCTCTCCTAATGTATTCTGTGTACAATGGCATTAGTGACTCGCTGGGAATTGCTTTGAATCTATACATTGTTTTGGGCAATAAGGTAACTTTAATAGTGTTGATTCTTCCCATCTATGAACCCTTCCCATCCTTCAAAAAAAACTTCATCTTCTTATTTACTGACAACTACATTTTTAGACTAATTTCCCAATGTGTCTAAAATTTAGTAAGATATATCTACAACAGGAAACCAAATGAAGCAAAACTAGAATCAAATAAAATATTTCTGCATTAGACCTAATACCATTCTATAAGTCTATTAATATAATATAGTTGCCTAAGACTTTCTTAAAATATAAATTAAAACCATAAACATTAAGCACAAGAAGTACAAGCAGGCTTGTCATTGAATGAAAATTGAAATAAAAATAGCATTACTATTATTGTTACCTTTCATAAATTTTAACTGCATGATAAACTCTCCAATAAATGTATTATGTTTATTATCTCCTTTAATCTTTACAGCTATCTGAGTTACTTTTGTATTCCGATTTTTAAATTAAGAAATTGGGAAGTACATGCTACAAGTGTAATTATGGTCAAATAGCTAAAATAGATGCAGTGTTTAAAAGAAAATAATATTTTAATTCGAATTTCTAGCTACTGGTTGAAAATTTTGTCCAACTGAAGGAAGAAACAACTAAAAAATACTACAGAAAACTAAAATTGTGTCCCATGTTAGTCATCGCCTACCTTGGTGTGATACTTTTGACTCTCAATTTCTTCCTCTATATAATGGACAAAATAAATATGTAAAGAAATCCGTCCTCTGTAAATATTCGTAATATTACAACTACCCTAAAGAATATAAAAACTCAACTATTTGCATAGATTTTTTGAATTGTCATTTTATTTCATTTCTCAGTATTATTCTACCTTAGTAACATTGGTATATCATAATTCAGTTCATATGTTAATCTTGTAATATATATTTTTTATTTTTATAGATTTAGGTGATGCAAGTGCAGTTTAGTTACATAGATATACCCCATAGTAGTGAAGTCTTGGCTTTTAGCATATTTATCGCAGGAATAGTGTAGATCGTACTCAATGGGTAATTTTTCCTCTCTTACCTTACTCTCACTCTCCCATATTTTGGAGTCTCCAGTGTCTATTATTCCACTCTGTATGTCCATGTGTACATATTGTTTGGTTTCCACGTGTAAGTAAGAACACACAGTCTTCAACTTTCTGTTTCTGAGTTATTTCACTCAGGATAATTGTCACCAGTTCCATCCATGTTGTTGAAAAATACATGATTTTATTCCTTTTTTATGGCTGAGTAATACCCCATGGCACTGCAAAGCTATTTGAGCATTTTTATAGTTCAACACAAATTTAGGATTGTTTCTCAAACTCTGTGTACAATGGCATTAGTGACTCACTGGGAATTGCATCAAATCTGTAGATTGTTTTGGGCAATAAGGTAATTTTAATAGTGTTGATTCCTCCCATCTATGAACACAGAATGCTATTCTATTTGTTTGTGTCATCTACAGTTTATTTCACCAGTGTTTTGTAGCTTCCCTTGTAGAAATCATTCAACTCCTTAAATGTGTTTCTAGGTTTGGTTTCTTTTGGTAGCTATTGGAAATGGGATTAAGGTCTTGATTTGGTTCTCAGCTTGATCGTTATTGGAGTATAGAAATGCTGATTTTTCTAGGTTGATTTTGTGCCTTTAAATTTTACTGAAATCACTTATCAAGTCTATGAGACTTTTGGAGGAGTCTTTAGGGCTTTCTAGGTACAAGATTACATCATCAGCTAACAGAGATCATTTGACTTCATCTTTTCCAGTTTGGATTTTTGTTTGTTTGTTTGTTTGTTTTCTTGCCTGATTGCTGTAGCAAAGACTCCCAGTACTTTGATGACTAGGAATGGTGAAAGTGGCCATCCTTATCTTGCTCCAGTTCTTAGGGGAACATTTTCAACTTTTTCCCTTTCAATATTACATTGCCTATAGGTTTGTCACATATAGCTTTTATTATTTTGAGGTAAATTCCTTCTATGCCTAGTTTTTTGAGGTTTTTTTTTTTGTGTGTGAAACGATGCTGAATTTCATCAGATGTTTTTTCTGCATCTATTGAGATGATTACATAGTTTGGTCTTTAATTATGTTTATGTGGCAAATTACATTCATTGATTTGCATGTGTTGGACTATTCTTGCATCCATGGAATAAAACTCACTTGATCATGGTGTATTAACTTTTTAATATGCTGTTGTTCACTAGTATTTTGTTGAGGGTATTTGCATCTAGGTTCGTTAAGGATATTGGCCTGTAGGGGTGCGTGTGTGTGTGTGAGAGTGTGTGTGTGTGCACCTGACTTTAGTATCAGGATAATGCTGCCTTTATATAATGACTTACGAGTATTCTTTTCTCCTTGATATCTTGGAACAGTTTCAGTAGAATTGCTACCTGTTCCTTGTACAGTTGGTATCAATAGATTTCACCATGAATCTGCCTGGTCCTGGGCTTTTTTTGGCTGGGAGATTGTATGTTACCAATTCACTTTCATTGCTCATTATTGGTCTTTTCAAGATTTCTATTTCTTTCTGGTTCTATTCTGAGAGGTTGTATGCTTCCAGGAGTTTAACAATGTCCTCTAAGTTTTCTAGTTGGTGTGTGTAGAGATGCTCATAGGAGTCTTTTATGGTCTTTTCTGTTCGTATGGTATTAGTTTTAATGTCTCCTTTTTCATTTCCTATCAGGCTTATTTAAATCCTCTTTCTTTTTTCCTTGGTTAATCTAGCTAGTGGTCTTCAATTTTTTGTTTGTCCTTTAAAAAATCAACTTTCTGTTTCATTGATCCTTTTTTGTCTCCATTTAATTTAATTCTGCTCTGATCTTTATTATTTTTCTTCTGGTAGCTTTGAGCTTAATTTGTCCTTTTTTCTAGTTCTTTGAGGTGTGGTGTTTGTTAAATTTGTGATCTTTCTTTCTTTTTCATTTAGACATGTATCACTCTAAACTTTTCTCTTAGCACTGCTTTTGCTGTACTCCAGTGATTTTTGTATGCTGTTTCTGTATTTTGATACACTTCAGAAAAGTTTTTGATTTTCATATTAATTTTCTTGTTGATCCAAAGATCATTTAAGAGCAGGCTGTTTAATTTCTGTGTATTTGTATAATTTTGAGTGTTTTTCTTGATGTTGACTTCTAGATATTTTTTTTCTACTGTGGTCCAAGAAGATACTTGACATGACTTCAGTTTTTTAAAATGTATTAAGACTTTCTTGTGGCCTAACATATGGTTTATTTTGAAGAATGTTCTGTACACTGATGAGAACCATGTATATTCTCCAGTTGTTTGATATAATGTTTTGTAAAAGTCTGTTAGTTCTATTTGGTCTAGAGTCCAATAAAGTCTGGTGTTACTTTGTTGAATGTCTGCCTCAATAATCTATTTCATGCTGTAAGGTGGGTGTCGACATCCCCCACAATGAAAATATATCTATCTTCATTCTTAGATCTAGTAGTATTTGTTGCATGAATTAGGGTGTTTTGGTATTAGGTACATATGTATTTCTTGGGTTTTTATATATATTTATTGAATTGACCCTTTTATCATTATATAATGGCATTCTTTGTCTTTTTTACTGTTGTTGATTTAAAGTCTGTTTTTTGTTTTTAAATCAGCATAGATATTTCTGCTCACTTTTGGTTTCTGTTTTCATGAAATGTGTATTTTCACCCCTTTACCTTGAGTCTATAATTACTAGTTAGGTGCATTGTTTGCAAGCAGCATATGATTAGTTTTTTCAATCCATTCTGCCAATTTATATCTTGTACTTAGGGCTTATAAACTGAGCTTCTGTCTGGGTGCCTAAATCTCTAGGAAGACCTGGGAAGTTTTCCTCAATTATTCCCTCACACAGGTTTTCCAGACTTTCTACTTTTTCCTCTTCTCCCGCAGAAATACTCTTTACTCATACATTTTGATACTTTACATAACCCTATGTTTCCCAAAGACTTTGATCATTTTTAAAAAGTCATTTTCTTTATTTTTTCTCACTGGGTTAAATCAATAGACTGATTTTCAAACTCTGAAATTCTTTCTTCTGCTTGGTTAAGCCTATTTTTAGAGCTATCAGCAATATTTTGTAATTTCTTCAATGATTTTTCATTTTCAGAAATTCATTTTTAAAAATATACCTCTTCAGTAATTTTTTTTTTGTTCATAGCCTGACTTTTTTTTCTGATTTCTTTGTGTTAGTTTTCAACTTCTACTTGAATCTCATTGAGCTTCCTTACAATCCATATTTTGAGTTATTTATGTGGCATTTAAGAATTTTCATTTTGATAAGGCTCCATTGCTAGAGGCTAGTAAGATCCTTTACAGGTGTTGTGAACACCCTGTTTTATCAGGCTGCCAAAAATGTTACCCTGATTTCTCCTCATCTGTAGAAGCTGTCACTTCTTTTTAAATTTACTTTCATTTGGATGGGATTTCTTTTTCCCTTCATTTAAGCTATGAGCGCCATGCATTTTTTTTATGGTTGTGCAACTTTAATTCTTGGTGCTTGCAGGAGGCCGAAGGCTCTGTCTGAGTTCCTTGATGTTAGATAGCCTTTGTTCGGTGTCTTTCTAAAATGTTGTTTGTAGGAGTGATGTACTGGGCATATTAGGAGGCTTACCATTTTCTGTAGGACTGGGGTTATGGAGATATCAGGAGTCTCATCTCATTTGAGGGTGCTCTGCAGTTCTGTCAGCAGATTTTGTAGTAGGTTTTGCAGTTCAACCTCCACATCAGCAGGTGAGGCTTATTATGTAAGAGCCAGCTGAGGCAGAGGCAGATGAGTATGTGCTTGATTATTGTTTATAGTGGGGAGCTCTCCGTTGTCTCAGGTGATGGACTGATCTGTAGTATGTCCGGTGATGACCCGTGTATAATGCTCAGCCCTGAAGCTCGGCCAAAACTGGGCGGAACTGGACCCTCAAGCTCACTCTCAGATACCTCAATGATGAGCACAAGCACCAGCCCTACTGGGAGTGGCAATGAGAGCTCAGTGTGCATTGTGTCAAGGTCTTTGCAGACAGGGGAGGGAGTTGTACCAGCTCCACATCCTTGGCAAGCAGGAATGTGATTTGCCTTCCTATCACAACCATGTCCCATGATTCAGATTTTTAGTTTAGACAGATACTGTCATTTGTCTCCAGACTTCACTGTAGCTGATGGTCACAGAAAACACCTGTTTCTCAGCTCTCTTCTGAAATGGCCTTGGGGCAGAATCTCTTCTCTCAGCCTGAAACAGAAAACCTTATGTCTCACCTGATCTCTGCTGTAGAAATGCTGCTGCTCCATGGAGAAACAGGGAGGGACTCCACCCTTTGTGCAAACCCAAGCCCAGTGAACACACTGCCAGTGGGGATGCAGGTCCCCCATTAGCCATGGAATGGACAGCCATAGGCACATTTCTATCACTCCCACATGGGTACA
This sequence comes from Piliocolobus tephrosceles, assembly GCF_002776525.5. Classification (NCBI taxonomy): domain Eukaryota; kingdom Metazoa; phylum Chordata; class Mammalia; order Primates; family Cercopithecidae; genus Piliocolobus; species Piliocolobus tephrosceles. Next base: position 51,981,458 of record NC_045442.1, on the reverse strand, counting down.
GCCATGGCTGCATCACAGAAGTGGGTGGGTGTAGAGGAGAACCACCCCCCTCCATGTCTGTGTGCAGGCACCTGTGCCACCTGCTGCTAGGGACAAACCACACTGCTTCTCCACAGAGCCCAGTACAGCACATGTATCTCCACTGGAAGGGGCACAGTCACCTTCTGTTCACAGGCAGGGGCCTCTGAGGCACAGGAGAGCACACACTCTGATTTTCTTTGTCTCAAGGTGCTGCTTTGGTGACTGCACTCTTCCTTCCACTAGGAATAGCCTGTTTCAGGAGTCAGACCACAAGGAATCCCACAGCTCCCCAGGGTCCTGCTGGCCCATTGTGACTACTGCAGTTGAATCATGTGCCGGAGAATATTCACAGAAGATCCAGTGATGAGGAGACACAGGACTGAGATTCCCTGGGCAGGAGAGAGGTTTAAAACGAGTGCAAATCAAGTATCATGCCTACGCCATCAACTTGTGTGTAGAAGGAGGAAGAGGGACACTGTGTGACCAGGCAGCCTGGTGTACCCTAAAGATGTTACCAAATTACCACCTTCACCAGTACTTGGACTCACAAGGGCAAAGCAGCTATCCAACATTTCAGAAACTAGCAGTCTGCCACAGGAATGGGGGGAGCCCAAAACACCCCCACCTACCCCTTTCATGGGACTTCAATTTCACCGGGGTTCAATCTCTGCTTAACTCTTGCTCCTTTTTTTGTGCCTCAGTTTCTTTCTGTGAGTTCTCTGACATGCTCAAGCATTCTCCCCTCAATATTCCATTTAAATTACAATTATTCACTGGTAAATTATGTCCTTTTTCAGGAGAACTGGCATACAATATCTCTGTTCAACCATCTTAAAAAGCACTTTCCTGTAATAACTATTTTTAAAGTACAGCACAAGTAGACATGTATGATCAGTTGTCTTTTCACAGTTATTCTTTATAAATACTTGTAAACTTCATATTCAATTACAGATATTCTTCTTTTTCTTTAAAAATGGACACAAATATTTAGTAGATTTAAAAAGCACTGGCCAGACAGTGTTTTTTCCTTAGAAAACTCATTTCATTTCATTATATTTGCATGATACACTTTCTGTATAAAATATATTTATTTATTTATTTCCAAATAATTGTTTTTTAGGAACCAATTCATCAAAATAAGCAATCCTCTATAAGCACCTACCTTGTGAAGAAAAGGTAGAAACTATGGTATTTTAATCTTCCACTCTGAAAGTAGTTTGTAATATTTTGGTTGCCCCTTTTCAAGTGAGTATAATTATTATCATTATGACAAAAATATTTGTGGAGAATATATACATTCAGAAGTAAATAATTTGAGTTAACTTATTCAAGTAGGGAAAATTGATTATTCAAAGAAAAGAAAGTTTCATCATCTGAAATTAGAAAATTAGAATTCTCAAGAACAATATACATACCCAGAGATCAAGTTAGTACATTTCAAAATAATTGTGAGCATAATAATGATGACAATGATGATGGTGATGAAAACAAGAAAGGGCTATTGATTATTTTCCTCAAAATTTTTTTTTTTTTTTTTTTTTTTTTTTTTTTTTTTTTTTTTTTTTTTTGCGGCGGAGTCTCACTCTGTCGCCCAGGCTGGACTGCAGTGGCGCCATCTCAGCTCACTGCAAGCTCCGCCTCCCGGGTTCACGCCATTCTCCTGCCTCAGCCTCCTGAGTAGCTGGGACTACAGGCGCCCGCCACCGCGCCCGGCTTATTTTTTGTATTTTTTTTAGTAGAGACGGGGTTTCACCATGGTCTCGATCTCCTGACCTTGTGATCCGCCCGCCTCGGCCTCCCAAAGTGCTGGGATTACAGGTGTGAGCCACCGCGCCCGGCCTTTCCTCAAAATTGTTTCATAAACCATTTCTTCTGCTATGAGACAGAATGGCAAAATTTTTCAACTCGAGGACCATCACCATCAGCATATTTGAAAATGCTCCTGTGACTCTTGATTCGCTCTAAGATTGTTGAATTTGTGGTGTTCAATTTCGTAATTTAATAAACACCAAAAAACATGTTCTGTACCATGTTGTGAAACTGAAGATTGCTATTTTTTATGACTAATATTTCTATATTAACAATCATATGTTTGTAAAGTTAAAGCCAAATGACCTAGTGCTTTTTGCAAACTAAGACTTTCAGTAATTTAAATAGTACAAAAAATCAGGGGAACTAGGTTTTCACACAGTACACTCTAGCGTAGGCAGCAGAATTCAAAGCAAGAGATAGTATGATAGCCACATGTTCAACAGATAGCTCCATGTATTTGAATCACCTATTTGCACATTACTACCTGAAATATTCTCTTCACAAGTTTTAATAAATATGCCAGGAGTATTTTTTCTGTTCTAACAATTATTGGATTACATATTTATTCAATTCAGAATTCATTAAACTGCAAGGTTAATCTTATATTTAAGGGAATAAGATGGCATTATAATAAATGGCACACCTTTAAAGTGACAATTCTCATCAGTTGAGTGTTAGATAAATATGAGGTCTGATTATCTACAATAGGAAAACAAAGCCTTAATATTTTCAGGTACATATTGTATAACATAGTTTGTAAATCAGTGAACTTTACATAAGTAGTATTGAAATAAAAGAGGAAAAAACATTAATTATAGAAAAAAACCTCGCACATTATATTTCTAATTTAAAAACAAAATCAGTGATTTATTTCCAGCTCAGTAATATAAGCAATCCATTACACTCAATTAAGATTGTTAATTATATATAAGTTTACTGCTTTGGTTATTTTGTTTGTGATTAATTTGTAAATTTGTCTCTAACTTATAATTGTTTAAGTACATAAGCAAAAGGAATGTAAACATAGTTCTTTATTTGCACAAATAAAATAACACTAAAATAAAATGGAGGCATAAACTTACATTTTATTTCAAATAATTCATATATGATTTATATTTGAGAATGTTTCTTAATATGAGTATTATAAGAATATTTAAATTTTTAACATGTCTTATAGTTTACAAAATATTATATATATGCTTTATTAGTCTCTCAAAATCAACTTGTAGGAGATTCTTGTTTTATGTGTGTGCTTTTATTGAAATTAGTATGACCTTGAGCTGCACCAATTTCCCCAGTTCATTAACTGGTAATATGAAAATTATATCTGTTTGCCTACATGTGAAGGTTTATTTTGCCAGAAAAAAACTGATTTAAAATGCTTTTAAACAGAGACAAACACTACATTCAAGAAGAAAGCTTGTGGCAAATAGGAAATACTGAGACTTACATACAAGTCCATTTTACAGACTCCATAAGTTATCAAATGGGAAACATTATAAATGAAAAAGTAAAATTAAAAGGGAAAAGAAAATAGCCAATGTTTCCCTCAGGCTGGTTATTTTGTTTTGTTTTATAGTATTACCCTTGTGAACTTCCAGAAGCAGTATTGTTTTTTGTCAGCTAATTGATAGGAGATATGTATAAATAAGAAAAGCATTCCTGGAAGATTTACTCAGTTTGAATATTATTAAACTGATTCTGGTTATTAAGGGGGAAGGAAGAGAAAGCACAGCACTCAGAGAAAGTTGTCCTCCTGTAGTTTTCACTGAAGGTAGTGACTTCTCTCACCATTTCGAAATAGATCTGTCTGAAATTTTGAATTCTAAATTATATGACCTTAAAGTATGTAATAATATAAGTATGATAGTTAACTAAAATTAATTCATTTTTTGAAGAAAACATTTACTTTTTATATTGTAATTGAGATTTCATATGTTCTGAAAGTCTTTTTTACTAAAGCTGATTTAAATCCATTGATTCATGAGCGAATATGTACTTTTTCCACATTACTGCAAATAGCCTTGAGAAAGTCTCCCTTTTTAAAAAAAAAATATTTTATTTTTTTTTTGCAAACAAATCCATGCCAGTAATTGCTTCACTCTAAATGCTCTTAACAGGCCTCAGTTAAAAAATAACAAAAATGTATCATGTCTCTTTATAATTAGGTATATACACTTTACTCGTATGAGTTGCTATAAAAATGAAATATATACATACACACACACACACAGACACACACAGACACTTTTATAGTTGCTGACCAAATGGTGTGATTACCTCTTGTGCCTTCTGGCATAGTTACAATGACAAGTTAATTACTTCTCTGAAACTCTTTTTTCCAAGAAAAATTCAATAGGAGACCTATTGAATTCTGTCACAGATTAATGTGAGAATGGGTAAATATTCTTGTGTAATACTGAGGATAATTCATGAATGCTCTCAAGAAAGTGTATCACTTTAGCTTTACTATGATAAATTGTGGACAGGTAATATTGATACCTTGTTTGTGGTAGGCATAATGACAGTTAATTTATGGATGTATTTGTTATGGATAAACAGAAAGAAAAAGTTTCAGAATGACTTCTTACTTGAGGAGAGATTTCTATGTCCAAAAGAGAACAACAAATAAAAAGCTAAATAAGCTTAGAAAAAATTGTAAGAACAGAATCTGTGTATAAATATATCACCAGACTTTGACAAAGGATACACTGATCAGATGTGTGCTAGAGATATAGATTATCTTGTATATATGCCTATATTATTAAATATATACTATTATGTAACTTCGTATAGGATCAGGACTAATTCCTATATTTAAAAAACAAAAAACTTTTAAATACTACTCATGCAATATTATTATAAAGAGAATGGGAATTTTAAAAAGTTCCCACAAAGAAATGTTTTACCACTTTAATCTTTTCTCATAAATTCTTCCACCATTTAAGGTGAAATCAATACCAATTTTGCCATAAATCTTCCACATTATTTAAAAAAACCAACACTTTTCAACTGAGTTTATTAATTAAACAGTAATTTAATTAATATTAAATTGACTAAAATATTAAGAGTAAAAAGGGAAGAAGACTAATTGTCTAGACTATAGAAGGAACATATCAAAACAAAAATTTTAGCAACTCAAATATAAAGATATTTTTTAAACATAATGCATTATGATCAAATTGGTTGATTCCAGTTTAGCATATGATTTATTCTTTGAAATTCAGTCACTGCAATTCAGTACATAAACAGAAAAAAAAATATTTTTTACACAAGCTGAAAAATAGTTAATAAAATGCGACATCCCAGGGCATAAGAAGCTACTGGAATTGATACTTTCTCATAGAGGAAGCCCCTGAATGCAATAATCATCTTGGATGAATTCATAGTTATTCATTTTCTATCCCCCCAGTTCTTTAGAGATGAGTTGTTCTGCCTTTCTTATGTTTATCATGTATTTTTTCTAAGCTTATTTTTTCTCCATCTTTTTACTATCCCAAATAAGAAGATAGTATTTTTCCAAACTCTCCTAATTTAAAGTCAAAGATTCCATATCCTTGAGATGAAGGGAAGTATTACATATAATAATAGGGATAAAGTAATTGAAAATAGGATAAGAAATGAGGATATATATTTATCCCCATATACAATATGAACATATATACACATACAGAATGTGAATATATGTACATATACATATATATCAGAATATATATATACACACATATTTGAAGCATTAGAAGAAAAAGAACAGATAAGTTAATAGGTAAGAGATGTTTTTAAATAACAATAGTAATATACTTCTGAATTAAGATTCATTGCAATTCAAAGCTATTCCACCTCAACCTTTCCTTGGTCTCTAGGTATTTCATCTCAGTATCTAGAATAAGGGCTGTGGTATAATGAGTAAGTTGAGACCTACAGCATTACAAAGAGATTGGATATGAAGAGGTAGTCATTGTATAAACTTAAAATTAGAGAAACTGCAGAAAGACTGGGAAGAATAGACACAGAAATGGAATCTATCATTGCTATATTAGTATTACATCTTGTCATGCTATATTTCATAGCAATCTAAAAGTAGAAAGCAGGGTCATGATTCAAGTTCAGAGAGGAGTGAGGAAAAGTTGTCTTTGGAGAAAAAACCTTAATGAGTCTAGAAATCTAGTGATCAATAGATTTTTATAGTTTCTGAAGGTCTCAGTTTGAAACAAGGAATTGACTGTAGGTAATTTGGATTTGTTTCTAAAGAATAAGAATGAAGAAGCATGGGATGTGAGATACAATGGAGAGAAAGCCAATATCAGGGTATTTCATAAAAGGTGCTGATTTAGAATTAAGCAATATTATCCCAGGACTTCAGAGAAGCTTACAGACAGCCTGCCAGAAATTGTCTGTGGAACATGCTGGAAGCCGAGATATTAACTGAAGATTCTTACTGTTTAAATTGATAGTTGCTCTGATGGGAATTAACTCTCCCTTATTTCCATGATGTCCTTTTACATGAACTGATCATTTTTAAGACTTTAGAGAAACTGTAGGGTCCAAAAAGTAGAAGTGGAAACACATTATTATTAGGTAGGACTTTGTCAATGGAAGTAAGAACTGTCTGCCACTTTTGGCCTGAAAATCATAGACAGACTCAGAGAATGTTTTTTCAGTCACCAAAAGCACCTGCCAAGATTAAACTAGAGATTCCTTCTAGTTCAAATGCAAAAGAATGTGGATGTGGGAGAAATTCAATTCCAATAATTAGTTCATTTATTATTCAATTTAAGCAGCATTATTGCTAAAAATAGGATACAATGATGAACAATTTCCTATACTTGCATAGTTCACAGTGTTATGTTATGATAAAGGATAAAAGGGAACACATAGGTAGGGATACATAGCCATGCGTTGTCAGGAATTGATGTGGGAACCTGAAAGTCTACTTGGGGCAGTAAATTCTAAGTTGAAACTTGAAGAATGAGTTGTAATCACATTGCAGGTGTTGTGAAAGAATTTGTTCCAGGCAGAGAGAAATTCTTCATATTCTTACACAGCCATTCATCTTTCTGCCTCTATATATTTTAACTGCTCTGAATTGTATTGGAATCAATTTAAGATAGACCCCAGCATGTGTTAAGTGACCAGTAAAACTTAACTTTTACTTTTAACATCGTCAGTATCTTTATTACTAAAACTGGGTGTATTTTTAAGCAGACTAATACTAAGATTTCAGAATTCCTTTGACAATGAGATAACACAAAATAGAGATAATATTTAACATTATTTTTATGGAAAGGCAGCTAGTAAAACCACCCTGAACAGTGCAAATAAAAGCGTTGTGAGGTTTAGAAATAAGTATGGAAATAATAAAATATTTAAAATGCACTATCAAAGAATGCCTCTAAGTCTGGAATTCAGTATGAGAAAGGACAGGGTTCCTGAATGACTCTCCCACTTTCCTGAAATGTGATTTCTTGTAATAATTACATCTCTACACATTTCAAGTTATTTAACTGCAAAATGAGTATGATTATAGTTTATTAACTCAGTGTTGTTACATAATTATTCCTGAATAATAATATTTACTGTAATTATCTTTTCTTGATAATGATCAAATAAGGTAATAATGTAATCAAACTGTAATAGTAAAAAAGATTTCCAAGAATGGCATTTGTCCCTAGGATTAAACAGTAATAGAACTACATTCACTACATTCAACTGGTCATTAGATTATCTCCTTTCTCCAAATTTTATTTGAAAATAAAATTATCATTACTTGTAGTTGTACATATGCTAGATATTAATAAGATTTAATTGAAATTAATATGTGTTACTAATACGTGCTAACTCACAAAATAGCAGAAGTGGAAATATCCAGTTGGATTTGACATAGACAGATGCTATGTCAATGTTTATTATTTCAGAACATTTCCAGTGGTCCAGACTTAAGATTAGTCACCTATGCTGAATCACACTGAGAATGACTCACCCAGGTTAAAGGTGACATACATTGTGTTCCTTGATACTAAGCTACCTGATGGAAATCAGGCAGGTGGATCAATGGGAAAGAACATTTGGAGCTAATTATACTGTCAGTATACACATGTTTGATAAAGAAGAGAAAATATGTGTTTTTCAGGTGACAGAGTAGGAAAAGACAGAAGATAAGGCATTTCTTTTTTATCTTGCTTTGATACAAGGGGGAACAAAGTTCAAGATGGCTGACTAGAAGCAGCTAGTGTGCAATACTCTCGCAGAGAGAAAACAGAGTGGAGAGTAAATAGTAATTCTTCAAGTGTTTTGTCTAAGAGAGCACCTTGGGATTCACCCAATGTGAATTCCAATTCACTGGACAGTGTGTATGAGTTCTGAGGGGGCTGGACCTGGGTTGGGTTAGCTACTGTCATATTAGCTATTTTGCTACTGTCAACAGTAGCCGCCTACCCCTGTTCCAGATCCTTTGACTCCTAGTTCAGATGCATACCAGAGTCTATCTCTGGGCTATAATATGGTTGAAACCAACAGGGAGTGCCTGTTTTGTGACCCTCTATGGGAGTGGTTTCATGGCATAACCTCATCACTCAACCTGATATAGACACCTTTAAAGCTTGCCTGTTCTTCGATGTGGCAGGATCACTGCTTCTTGAAAAGGGAAGGAGGGCTCCATCTTTGCACTCAGGTGAGCTTGCCAGTGAGTACTGGTTGTCATGGTGTCAGCTGAGTGGGTTGACCCAACCTCAGACCTTGAGGGAACAGGACAGGTACTAACAGAGTTGGAATGGAGTAGGTTGTTCTCCAGTTCCCAGGCTTCTAAATGGCCTGCTGGACAGTGTGTATGAGTCCTGAGGGTGCTGAACCTGGGTCAGGTTAGTGCAGACTTCAGGTGTTGGCTGTGGTGAAGTTAGGAGGGGTGGAATGTTCCCTGGGTCACCAGTCAACCTCTCAGGCAGGGGCTGGTAGAACACTTAGGCAGTAGGATCCCAATTATCATAGTCCTGTGGGGGCTGGGTTTTCAGAAGGGCCCTGGGCTGCAGGTGAAATGTTCAGGTGAGTGTAGGATGGTTGTGCTGTGAGCCTTTCATTGGAGAAGGTGGGATCCCTGAGCTGGGGAAGTGGAGACTGTTGGCTGTACAGGTAGCAGCCACCTACCCGTAACCAGCTTGGAGCCTGGTGAAACTCCTAAAAGCAGGGAGAGGGTAAGTGAGTGAGAGTCCCCCAAGTGGATCCTCACAGGTCCTGGATTCCTGAGCAGCCAGGTGCCAGCTGCCATAGCTCTGATAAAGGCCACAATTGTGCTGAGGAGTAGACAGACTGCTGTGCTTCTCCTTGCCAGGAAGCTCGGCTTGGGAATCCAGCGCAGTGACCCCATTCCTGCCTGAACTCTGCCAGTGAGTACAACTTGGCATTTCTTAGGAAACCTCCCAGATGGTGAACCATGTGAATTTCTGCTCTGAGCCATGCAAGGCTAGCCAGCTGGGGCTTCTAGCACCACAGTGATCCTCCCCCTACCTGAACTGTGCTGGCAGGCACAGCTGTCCATTGCCCCAGAGAATGCCCAGGCTGCAGACTGTGACTGCCAACCCCCCGACAGCCCCACTGCTCCCCGCCAGTCAAGGCTCCATGGCTTGCGCTTCAAGCACGATGACCCCACCCCAACTGAACACTGCAGTGGGTAATGTGTCTGTGTTTCCACGGAACAAAACTCTCAGAGGTAACACAATGCTTGGCATTTTTGCATGCCCTCAACAGTAAAGCTGGGCATCATTTGAGTGAAGGACAAGTGTGAGTGTGCCAGGCACCCCACAGCCAACAGTCTCCACTTCTCCAGCTCAGGGATCCCACCTTCTCCAGTGAAAGGCTCACAGCACAACCATCCTGCCCTTGCCTGGACATTTCACCTGCAGCCCAGGGCCCTTCTGAAAACCCAACCCCCACAGGACTATGATAATTGGGATCCCACTGCCTAAGTGTTCTACCAGCCCCTGCCTGAGAGGTTGACTGGTGACCCAGGGAACATTCCACCCCTCCTAACTTCACCACAGCCAACACCTGAAGTCTGCACTAACCTGACCCAGGTTCAGCACCCTCAGGACTCATACACACTGTCCAGCAGGCCATTTAGAAGCCTGGGAACTGGAGAACAACCTACTCCATTCCAACTCTGTTAGTACCTGTCCTGTTCCCTCAAGGTCTGAGGTTGGGTCAACCCACTCAGCTGACACCATGACAACCAGTACTCACTGGCAAGCTCACCTGAGTGCAAAGGTGGAGCCCTCCTTCCCTTTTCAAGAAGCAGTGATCCTGCCACATCGAAGAACAGGCAAGCTTTAAAGGTGTCTATATCAGGTTGAGTGATGAGGTTATGCCATGAAATCACTCCCAAAGACAGTCACAAAACAGGCATTCCCTGTTGGTTTCAACCATATTATAGCCCAGAGATAGACTCTGATATGCATCTGAACTAGGAGTCAAGGGACCTGGAGCAGGGGTGCAATAGGGAAACAGATTTCATTTCTGCCTTTTTAGGACAGGGAGCTGTGGCAGTGTCCTCAGTGTGCTTCACCAGGAATTTCACCCAGCCACCCTCATCATGGCAGGTGCCTACACTCACCACTGGATGTAGATATAATGGGCAAGTGAGGGGCTCCAGGTCTGCCAAGCTGTGTCCTACCACCTCAACAGTACAGGATATTGGAAACCCCACTGTTCAGTCCTTCACCTGAAACTACAGAAATTACCTCACAGTAAACAATGATCAAGTTCATATACACCTACTTATGCAGCAGTTGGCTCTTATTGCAAATATCACCTACTGGCCTGTAGGTTGAACCACACACCCTAATACAAAACTCGCTGCTAGAAGTGCAGAGGACTATAGAAGCAAAGCCAAAATACCCTACCCAATGCAACACTCTCCAGATGAGAAAGAAACAGCATTAAGATTTCTGCCACTATAAAAAATCAGAGTGTGTGACAACTAAAAACTTTCTGGCAATGGTACAAAGCCAAAATATAGGTACAGAGATAACAGATGGAGAATTCAAAACATGGATCACAGAACTCAATGAGTTCCAAGATAAGGTTGAAAATTAAGACAAAGAAACCTGTAAAGCAATTCAAGAAATAAATGAAAAGGTAAACATTTTAAAAAGAAATCAGTTAGAGCTACTGGAACTCAAAAACTCACTTACAGAATTTCAAAATGCAATTAAAAGCTTTGTCAATAGACTAGACCAAGCAGAAAACAAATTTCAGAACTAGGTGATCAGTCTGTTGAACTAAGCCATTCAGACAAAATTTCAAAAGAGAATTACAAAAATGAACAAATCTGCTAGAAATATGGGATTATGTAAAGTAATCAAACTTATGAATTATTAGCATTCTTGAGGGAGAAGGAAAAATATAAACAATCTGGAAAACATATTTGTAGGAATAGTTCAAGAAAATTTTCCTAACCTTCCTAGAGAGGTAGACATTCAGATATAAGAAATCCAGAAACACCTGCAAATACAACACAAAATGAACATCACCAAGTCATATAGTCACTAGACTGTTTAAGGTCAAGGCTAAAGAAAAAATCTTAAAAGCTCAGATCACTTACAAAGTGATCTAACGGTATACTTATCAGAAGAAACCCTTCATCCAGAAGAGATTGTGGGCCTATGTTTCGCATTCTCAGATAATAAGCTCCAACCAAGAATTTTACACCCCACTAAACTAAGTTTCACAAGGAAAGGAAAAATAAAAACTTTTTCACACAAAGAATTGTGAAGGAAATTTATTACCACTAGATGAAGCATACAAAAGATCCTTAAGGGAATTATAAACATGGAGATAAAACAAGAATACCACAAAACCATGCCCAAGTACATCACCCACAGACCCTTTAAAGCAACTACACAACGGGAACTACAAAACAACCAGCTAACGACTTCATGATAGAACAGAACCTCACACATCAATATTAACATTGAATGTAAATGATCTTGACACCCCACTTAACAGGTACAGAGTGGCAAATTGGATAAAAAATAATAATTATTTGTCTGTTGTCTTCAAGAGACCCATCTCTCATGTAATAACAGCCACAGATTCACAGTAAAGGATTAGAGAGAGATATGTCATACAAACAGAAGAAAAAAAAAAAAAAAAAGCAGGGATCACTGTTCTTATATCAGATAAAATAGACTTCAAATCAACAACAGTAGAAAAGGACAAGAACAGCACTACATAATGGTAAATGGTTCAATCTAACAAAATGACTTAACTATCCTAATTATGTATGTGCTTAATATGGAAGCACCAAGATTCATAAAGCATGTACTTCTAGATCTACAAAAAGACTTAGATAGACATACAATAAGAGTGAGGGAATTCAGCACTCCACTGGCAATGCTAGCCACATTATTGAGGCAGAAAACTAACAAAGAAGTCCTGAACTTAAATTTATCACTTTACCAATTGGACCTAATAGATTCTTACAGGACTCTCCATCCATCGACCACAGAATATATGTTTTTCTCATCTGCAAATGAAACCTATGTAAGTTCAACCACATGTTTGGCCATAAAACAAGTCCAAATAAATTTAAAACAGTCAAAATCATACTAACCATAGTCTCAGTACAGAGTGGAAGAAAAATAGAAATAAATACTAAGAAGCTTTCTGAAAACCATGCAATTACATAGAAATTAACAAACTTACTCCTGAATGATTCTGGGGTAAACAATAAAATTAAGGCAGAAATTTTAAAAGATCTTTGAAATAAATGAAAATAGAGACACAACATACTAAAATATCTGGGATACAGCTAAATCACTGTTAAGAGGAAAGTTTATAATGCTAAATATCTAAATTAAGACATTATAAAGACCTTAATTTAACAATATAATATTGCACCCAGAGGAATTAGGAAAAAAAACAAAAAACAAGAACAAACTAACCCCAAAGCTAGCTGAGTTAGTCTGTTTTCATCCTGCTGATAAAGACGTACCTGAGACTGGGAAGAAAAAGCGGTTTAAAGGACTCACAATTTCACATGGCTAGGGAGGCCTCACAATCATGGAAGAAGGCAAGGAGGAGCAATTCACATTTTAAATGGATGGCAGTAGACAAAAAGAAAGCTTGTATAGGGAAACCCCTTCTTATAAGTGGTTACCAGGTCTCGTGAAAGTTATTCACTATTACGAGAACAGCATGGGAAAGACCTGCCCCATGATTCAATTACCTCCCACCAGGTCCCTCCCACAACACATGGGAATTCAAGACAAGATTTGGTTGGGGACACAGCCAAACCATATCACTAGCAGAAGCAAAGAAATAACCAAAATCAGAGAAGAACTGAATGATATTAAGACCCAAAAATCCATACAAAGGATCAACAAAATCAAAAGCTGATTCTTTGAAGGAAACAAGGTGATTGATAGGCCACATCTAGATTAACAAATAAAAAAAGAGAGAAGATCCAAATGAACACAATCAGAAATGACAAAGGTGATCTTACAACTGATCTAAAGGAAATACAAAAGATTCTCAGAGACTACTATGAACATCTCTATGCACACAAACTAGAAAATCTAGAGAAAACTGGCAAATTCCTGGAAACACACCACCTCCAAAGACTGAGTCAGGAAAAATTCAAAACCCCAAATAGACCAATATTGAGTTCTGAAATTAAATCCAAAAAATTAAAAAAAAAAAAAAAAAAAAGCCTACCAAAAAAAGAGTCTGGGACCAGAATGATTCACAGCTGAATGTTACCAGATGTATAAAGACTATCTGGTACCAACCCTACTGAAACTATTCCAAAAAGCAGAGGTGGAAGAATCCCTCCCTAACTCATTGTACAAAGCAAGCATCACTCTGATACCAAAATTTGGCAAAGGTTTCACCACATAAACAGTACTAAAAACAAAATCCATATAATCATCTCAATAGATGAAGAAAAGGCTCTTGATAAAATCCAGCATTCCTTCAAGATAAAAAGCTTTAGCAAAGTAGGCATCAAAGGAACATACCTCAAAATAACAAAAAAGCCGTCTATTTCAAACCCGTAGTCAATGTTATACAAAATGGGCATCAACTGGAATCTTTGCCCTTAAGAACCGGAGCAAGACAAGGATGCCTACTCTCACCACTCCTATTCAACATTGTACTGGAAGTCCTAGTCAGAGAGCGCAGGCAAGATAAATAAATAAAAGGCACTTAAATAGGAAAAGAAGTTAAATTATATCTCTTCACTGATTTTCTAGGTATGATTCTATTCCTAGAAAAGCCTAAAGTCTCTGTGAAAAGGCTCCTAGAGCTGATAAAGGACTACAGTGAAGTTTCAGGTTACAAAATCAATGTCAAAAATCAGTAGAATTATTGTATACCAATAACATTCGAGCTGAGAGTCACGTCAAGAATGCAACCACATTTATTAGGTTGGTGCAAAAGTAATTGCAGTTTTTGCCATTTAAAGTAATTTTTGAACTAACCTAATACAATAACTGCAATTTTGCACTAACCTAATACAATAGCCACACACACAGACACACAAATACCTTGTAATACAGCTAATCAAGGAGGTGAAGTATCTCTATGCGGAGAATTACAAAACACTGCTGAAAGAAATCATATATGATACATATGAATGGAAAATTATTCCATGCTCATTGACTGGAAGAATAAATATCACTAAAATGGCCATATAGCCCAAAGCAATCTACAAATTTAATGCTATTCCTTTCAAACTATCAATGTCATTTTTCACTGAATTAGAAAAAAAGTCATTCTAAAATGCATAAGCCAATAAAAAGGAGTTTAAATAGCCAAAGCAATTCTAAGCAAAAGAACAAAGCTAGAGGTGTCTCATTGTCTGACCTCAAAGTATACTTCAAGGGTACAGTACCTAAACAGCATGGTTTTGGTACAAAAACAGACACATACCAATGGAATAAAACACAGAATCCAGAAGTAAAGCTGCACAGCTATGACCACTTGACCTTCAACAAATACAACAAAAATAAGCAATTGGCAAATGACTCTGTATTCAATAAATAGTGCTGAGATAACTAGCTTGCCATATGCAGATATTGAAGCTAGACTCCTACATTACAGGATATACAAAAATTTACTCAAGATGGATTAAAGATGTACATTTCACACCTAAACTGTAAAAGAAAACCTAGAAAATATCATTCTGGACATCAGTCTTGGCAAATAATTTATGACTAAATCCCCCAAAATAATTGCAACAAAATCAAAAATTGATAAGTGGAACTAAAGAGCTTCTGCACAGCAAAAGAAGCTATCAATGAAGTAAGCAAACAACCTTCGGAATGAGAGAAAGTATCTGTGAACTCTACACTGACAAAGGTTTAATATCCAGAATCTGTAAGTTAAACAATTCGACAAACAAAAACAATCCCATATGAAAATGGATAAAGGACATGAACAAACACTGCTTGAAAGAAAATATACATGCAGCCACCAAATATATGAAAAAAATGGTCAACACCACTGATCATTAGAGAAATGAAAATTATAACCGCAATGCAATAGCATCTCACGACAGTCAGAATGGCTATTTTTAAAAAGGCAAAGAATAACAGATGTTGGCAAGATTGCAGAGAAAAGGGAATGCTTATACACTGCCATTGGGAATGTAAACTAATTGGCCACTGTGGAAAGCAGTTTGGATATTTCTCAAATAACTTAAAACAGAATTACTATTTGACCCCGCAATCCCACTACTGTTTATATAGCCAAAAGAAAATAAATCATTGTAAAAAAATATGCATGCATTCAAATGTTCATTGCAGCACTACTTGTTATAGCAAAGATGTGGAATCAACCTAGATCCCTACCAATAGTGAAGTGGATGAAGAAACTGTGGTATACATACACCATGGAATACTATGCAGCCATACAAAATCATATTCTTTGCAGCAAAATGGATGCAGCTGGAAGCTATTATCCCAAGTGAATTAACACAAGGATAGAAGTCCCATACCACATGTTCCCACTTGTAACTGGGAGCTAAACATGGAGTTCAGATGGACTTAACAATGGGAACAATAGATACTGGGGACTGCTAGACAGGAGAGGATGGAAAGAGGGTGAGGATTGAAAAGCTACCTATTAAGCACTATGCTCACTACACGTGGGTGATGGAATCATTCATACACCAAACGTCAGTGACATGCAATTTATCTATGTAACAAACCTGCATATGTACTCCTGAACCTAAAATAAACTTGAAAACCAATAAAGTGGAACAAAAAATGTCTTTCATTACATATTCCACTACACAGTTCACTTTTTGACTTACTTTCCAAAGAAAAATTATGTTCAATTCCACATCACTTTTTCTGGTTTAGTTTCTTGACTTCTCACACCTTGTCTTCAGGGTATCATCGTTGCAAGCAGTAATGCAAACTTCCTACAATTCAATTAAGATTATATAATCACCTTTAAAAAAAAACCCGCTAAACCTCCTCAAATAAAATTTGTATCTCTTATCTTCACATCCACAGTCTTTCATAATTTTGCTATAGTCATCTTCCATCCCCATAATTTTCCTATTCCATAGCCTATGACACAGTCACATAATTCTGTTCTTTCAACACACCACTCATTGTTCTAGCTCTACAACTTTCCACTTGCTATTTTTACTGTTAGAAAACATACACTTTATCTTTTCTACCTGTGAATGCCTTTTTTATTTTTGGAATCCCAAGTTAAAAGTATCTTATTTGTACAAGTTACTCTGATTCTCACAGTAAAACATAGACACAAATACTGCTTCCTCAACAATTAGTTCAGTCTTTGAACATAACACATATATTTGCATAACCACATCGGTTCATTTTTGCTTGAATCCCCCTTTTGATTTAGCATTATAGATACACTTTATTTCATTTTAGTAGAAACAGCTTTGTAATCTAAAATGCAACTTTGCACAAAGCAGGCACTCAAGAAATATATATTTACCTTGAAAGTTGACCATTTATTATGAGCTACTGATTCATATTACTCACCGTCTATTTGGTTGAAAATTATTTAGAGTCTTTACTCAGAGATAACTTCAAATATAATTGTACATTGTTCTATCATACCTGGCTTAAAGAGATTAGCAGGTTTTCTGTATTCTAAGCAGAATACTAATTATGTCCAATAAAGTTCTTACTATCAGATGGATTACAGAGATTTTGAAAATTAAAATCCACAAGGACTTTTAATCATCAATATCCTAAATATTATAAACTATACATTTACATTTTAGATGATAAAAGTAAATAAATTTTTAAATGTTTACAAGACAATGGATCTACGTGACCTCTTGCTAATTAAATGGGTTGTGAAAACACTTTTTTTGGTTTGATTTTGTATCTCTCATATTAACCTTACTGTCAATAGGAGCTTCTCTTATAGAAAAGAGTCCTGCTAATTATTATGTCAGTTAAGTCAATACAGTGGAGCTCTGAATAAAAAGTATATGTGAAAAAAATTACATGTGTTCATATTTTGCACTAAAATATATTATTTAAATGGAACTTTCAAATTAAGAAAAAGAATAAAATTACCAAAACTGTTTTATATGTTGCAGGGATTTTCAATTTCAGTATTTTGATACCTTAAGACATTAAATTATCTAGATTATTTTTGAAATGTCAAAATGAATGTATGATTTACAGTAAATTATCAAAAGTTACAGACAGTGTGCCTTTTAATAAACAAGAGTAACTACCATTACTTAAAAGCATAACTTTATTTGGTTTTCTCAAAAGATTTGTATTCTTTAAAAAGAAGAATTAAACAGAGCCCTCAATACATCATAACAAAAAGAACACGGAAAAATACAGGGGTATTATTTTTCTTGCAACTCAATTACTTTCAAGAGATTATGCCTGTCAGAATATATTCAAGATAATTATTGAGCTAATACTATATAGATAAAATCACTTTGCTTTTCATATATAACATATTAGTCTGTTTTCACACTGCTATAAAGAAATACCTGAGACTAGGTAATTTATAAAGGAAATAAGTTTAATTGACTCACAATACCAAATGGCTGGGAAAGCCTCAGACAACTTACAATCATGGTGGAAGCAGAAGCAGGCATGTCTTACATGGTGGCAGGTGAGGGAGAGTCTGTGTGTCACTGCAGGAAAAACTACCATTTATAAAACCATCAGATCTTGTAAGAATGCACTCACTATCATGAGAACAGCATGGGGGAAACTACCCTCATGATCCAATCACCTCCCTCTCTGGACATGTGGAGATTACAGGTTCTTCGCTCCACACATGGGGATTACAATTCCAGATAAGATTTGGGTGGGGACAAAGAGCCAAACCGTATCAAGGGAATACTACAAAAGTAAAAAATATGTTATTTTATTTGGAATTGCTTGGAGTTTGTTGAAAAGATAGCAAAACTGAATAAGAAAAAGAATAGAAAATCATAAATAAGTAAATAATCAGCTATGTATAGTGTACAGGGTACATTTGTATAGACTTGAAGACAGAGAAGGTATTACACCATAGCAATGTGTACTAACCTGCTTAATGCCCACCTATGGTAAAAAAATTTAAAAAAAAAACAGTAAGAATAAAAGTAGGTAAAGGTGACATACACTTTGTTACTTTAGTTACCCAAATTTGTATGTGCCTGTCTCTGGGTAAGTAGAAGATAATAAACCTGCTAAAATACATGGTGAGAATTTACAACAGAGCAGTACTTAGATGGTTATAGGAATCAGAAGTGTTGTATTTAAATCCATACAACAACTGTACTATCTAAGTATCGTCATCCTTATTTGACCAATAGGAAACCAAATATCACAAGGTTTGAATAATAATTCTAGTTCCAGTCAATGCTTTTACGTAGTAGGTATCATATTAACCCAAGGGTTTTTGTTTGTTTCTTTCTTTGTTTTTGTTTTGTTTTTTCCTCCTATGTTGTTATCACTGTAGCTTGTTGCCTCTTATTATACCATAAAATGACCTTTAAGGAATTGGTGGAGAGAAAATTAGGACTTCTATCATCAGAGATGGTTTTATCTAGAAATACAAGTTTGAATATAGCATTTCTAGTACGTATCTTACTAAATATAATGTCTCCAAGAGTATCATGAAATGACAGACTGACTGTAGTAATATAATACATATTTTCTAAGTGAATAAATGAATGGGTAATGTAAGCAGAATTATGAATATGGGAGTAAAAAAGAAAATGTTATATGTATATATTTCAATAGAAAAACAGGTTACTGATCTTAAGCTGTATGTACCATGTTACACAAAACATATTCTATTTAGAAAACATTTAGAACTTTTAGGAGAGGATGCAAAAGAAATTTCAATATGGCATCAATTTTCAAAGTGCCAATAATTTTTATGTCTGTACTTGAAATTGATGACCACTATCTTCATGCAATCACCAAACATGTTGCAGCATAACTACGCAGATGATTTGGCTGTCTTAGTGATCAATTGTAGTCTTTAAAACCTTTTGCTAAGGGGAAATCAATTGTGCCATGATTTATTTCAATTATTTAGAGCAGTGGAATGGCAAGAATATTGGTCTTTTCAAAATAGGGCTAAATAACTAGAACCCACAGAGTAGAGCTTTGTTCTATGAGAAACATAGTTTACAATGTTCAAACACCTAAGCACATGAACTTTGAAAATAAGCACGAATCATAGAAACTATAAATATTTATTGAGGCCAAAGAGTAATCAAACTTTATCAATATCCTTTCATTGTACTAAGTCAGGTCTGAGTCTTAAACTTTATACCCTCAAATACATAAAAATACAAAAGATCAAACAAGTTAGTTTCTTTCTTTCTCATGTAATGAGGAGATGAGGAGAGAAGACTCCTAAACATTTCCACATCATGAGGTCTTTCAGAGATTTCTTCTGTCTAAGCCCTTTTCTCTGAGAGGCTAGTCCTCAACTGCATGTGGTCAGAAATTATGACAACTCTATCCTGGCTGTAGAACATATTCCTTGGATTCAATATCTGGAGTTTGGAACTAGTTTATTATACCTGTCTTTTAACTATGGCTAGTGTCCCTTCACCAAGCTACTGGGAAAGATATCAATGAAGGGAATTCTGGCACCCTTGAAAAAAAAACAGTAATAGATGTCCTATGTCTATTGTGAATGAAGTCAGGAGATTCTGCTACTGAAATAGGTTTCTGGGTGCCATGGAGATGACTGGATTCTGGCGTGGTAGCAACACTTAGCCCCAAGAAACAAGGTGAGTGTCATCACCATAGCAGGTAACAGTGTCAAGTAAATAATCCTATAATTTTATCCACAAAAATCTTTAGAGGCATCTAGTTGTTCATGACATTGTTTAGGACTTAAATAGATGGGGAACATGCTAATATCTCATTTAATATTATTAACTGAAAAGGACTTTCAGCCTGCTACTGTTTCTCCTGGTTTTGAATGCACACTTGGAGCAGAATCCTAACATTGGCAAAAAAAAAAAAAAAAATCTGTGCATTCAGGACTAAAATTGAAGAAAAAGTCAAAGGTGGGCCTTAGATTGTTTCCTAAATATTAAAAGTATAAACCAAAAGATATACCATCCCTGTGGCATCAGTGAGATTAGGTGTACTACCAAAGATTTGGAAAATGTAGATTAAAGGAGTCTTAATGCATACCATTTCACTTGTTTAATTTAGGCAGAAGTTAGGTGAGACTTGGAAAATGACTAAGAGTGGTGACATTAATTGCAGATGCATTTCAAGATGTGTTTCATTTATGTGAGCTAATCACAACTTGGTTTTCAGCTATAATTTTGGCATTTTTTTCTCTATTTCAAACAGATAATACCACAAAATGTCTATATACCAGGGAGACAACAGAAGTTCTAATTTGAGGTCCATGTAATTATCCTTTCAGATATCCCTCATAATTTACTGCTGCAGTTTTCAAAGTGGGCTATATCAATGCTTGAGGATCCCTGAGACCCTTTCTTGGTGTCTTAACGATTAAAACTATTTTAAAAATAGTATCAAGATGCTTGTCACCTTTTTTTGTTGACATTTTCACTTATGGTGTAAAACAATATTAGATAAACCACCACAGCGTTAGCAAAAATCAGGACAGTCACACCAATCTGTACTAGCAGTAAATGTTCACTAAATATACTTGACAGACTCTTCAGTTTTACTTAAGAAAGCCATTAGTCAAGTGATAAAGCATTTTACTTTTATTAAATGACAACCCTCAGATACAAGTAGTTTTAATATTCTTATGACAAAATTGGAGGTATTATGCAGAAAGCATTTCTGTGGCACTCTGAAGTCTGATTATTGCCTTCAGGAGAGGTATGCAATTGTAGTGACTTAAATTAGTCCATTTTTTAAAATAGGATACCTTTTTTACTTTAAAGAACTCCTGGGTATATACCCACAGGATTATAAAACTTTCCACTATAAAGACACATACACACGTATGCTTATTCCAGCACCATTCACAAGAGCAAAGACTTGGAGCCAACCCAAATGCCCATCAATGATAGACTAGATAAAGAAAATGTGGCACATACACACCATGGAATACTATGGAGCCATAAAAAAGGATGAGTTCATGTCCTTTGCAGGGACATGGATGAAGCTGGATCCCATCATTCTCAACAAACTAACACAGGAACAGAAAACCAAACACCACATGTTCTCAATTGTAAGTGGGAGTTTACCAGTGAGAACACATGGACACAAGGAGGGGAACATCACACACTGAGGCCTGTCAGGGAATGGAGGGCTAGGGAGGGACCGCATTAGGAGAAATAACTAACGCAGATGATGGGATAATGGATGCAGCAAACCACCATGGCACATGTATACCTTCGTAACAAACCTGCACGTTCTGCACATGTATCCCAGAACTTATAGTAATAAAAAAGATATATATATATATATCTTTTATATATATATTATATATATAATATTTTCAGTGATTCCTGGCCCATATTGATTTATATATTGAATATACTTAATATTTTAAAAGTTTAAAATGATTCAGCTTTTACTTTGATGAAAGAAACACTACTAGAAATAGGTAATGCTTTCTCATTGTATAGATGAAGGAGATGATGCTCAGAAAAGCAAAGTAAATTCTTTACTTAATAAAACCCAGTTAGTCCCATAAGTAGATTTCAGTATTAGAATCTGTAATGGGACCAGATTTAAAAAGAAAAAAAAATTAAGTCGCTTATTTAGTGGTTGGACACCATTTGTAGTAGCAATGAATAAAATAGGGAAGAAAAAAAAAAGACTAAACTGATTCCTATATGAATCACTGCACCCCAATAAATTGGCATCCACTTTCTAGTATCCATAAGTTGAAGGCTTAACTTAAACAAGCTTACAGAGTTAGAATGGAAACAAAAAATTGTAATAATTGAGGAAAAACAATGTTTCATCTAAAGCTCAGTTCCGACCTGAGTTAATGAAGTGTGTGGTAGAAAATATGACAGGTATTCAGAAGAAGGAAAAGTCACTGAGTTACTGCAATTGGGAACAAGTTACTGGAGCTTCTTCTTGAAAACTGGAAGGTACAAAATGTATTGGATTTGGCGATGCGGGGAAGCACTTTAGGTAGTGTAATACAAATAAAGAATAATGAAAGGTGGGGAGATGTATAGTAGTTTGGGGTTCTAATTGTAATGAACTGGATTTTTGTGTCCCACCAAAATGTGTATGTTAAACTCCTAACTTTCAATGTTATAGTAGAGGAAGCTTTGGGGAGGTAAGTAGATCTTGAAGATGAAGCCCTCGTGAATGAGATTAGTGTCCTTATGAAGAGAGCTCTCTAATTCTTATTCCATCATATGAGAATATAGAAGAAAACAGCAGTCTGCAACCTGGAAGAGGGATCTTACCAGAACACAACCATACTGGCACCCTGATATCTGTCAGAAATAAGTTTTTGTTCTTTACAAGCCAGCCAGTCTATGGTACTTTGTTAGAGTAGCCTCAAGATAACTAAGACTTTATTATTTTCCAATAAAAATTCTATATAGGTTTGGGGTAAGAACAAATTGTGGGAGAAACTATATTGAGAGGATTTTGAAATCTGAAATGAGCTTCAGAAAGATTCAGGAGTTGACAGATGAAAAATAAAGCGTATGTATTCAGTCTCCAGCAAAAGAGTGGATTTAACATGAATACAATTGCTGATAAAAAGCCTCTGTCAATACCTTAAGTTTGTGCTTTCACGTACAAAATTGGACGATGTTTGAAATATTTGTTGGGAAGCTAAAATGCATCAAGTTTAATAAGTGAGATGTTTTCCCATAAAGTACCCGCTTCATTCTGTAACAATGATACGTATCATAAAAATTTTCAATAAAACAAACACACAAACAGAACAAATAATTTAAAATATAACTTGCATTGGCACAAATCTATTTAAGTCTGGAACTGAAACTAGTATTCATATTACTCTACCTTTCCAAATACTGAATTTCTGTGAATTTTGTCAATTGGTTTTCAACAAATATGCTAAATTAATTTAGTGGAAAGATGATAATCTTCACATTGAATTATGCTGGAACATTTGTATATCCATATGGATGAACCAATGTTCAACAATTACCTCATTCAGTGTGATGGATTAACTTGAAATGAATTATAGGCCTAAATCTATAACATAAAACAATCAAATGCTATAGAAAAGTAAAAGAAGGATTCTTTTGGACTGTGGACTGTTATAGATAAGAAGAAAAGAAAACACAAAATGTAAAATGAAAACTAATAAATTGATATCTTCAAAAATTAAAAAACACTATTGCTTTATGAAAGACACAGTTACAAAAAAATTAAGGCAATGTATATAGAGAAAATACTTTCTATCTCTCTCTTATTTGTGTGTACTTACATTCAGCATATAAGAGCTCTTACAATTCACTTAATAAAAAGACATAAAACACATTGATAGTAGAAAACTGACAACGGTTTCAAAGACATTTCCCAAAGAAGATATGTGAATGACTATTAAATATATGAGAAGATGCTCAACATTATTCATCAGTATAGGGAAATAGTAAATTAAAACCACAATGTAAAAGCACTTAGTATCCATTCAAATGTCTAAAGTTAAAAAGAAATACAAATATTGATGGAATGTGAGATACTGGTTATTGGAGACATTCTAAATGGTATCAGCCTCTATGAGATGGGTAAACAAGCACTTTCCCTATATTGCTGTAATTGTACTCCAACTGTTTACCTAGGATAAATGAGAATATATATCCACACAAATACTTTGAACTCCCCAGTTGCTTTTTTGCCTGGCATCATGGAGTTACAACCTATGCACACACAGCTTACTATTAGAAATTCAGAAAAAATTCAAGGTGACTCCTATGCTGACATTTAGAATATCTTAGTGCATATTACCTTATCTCCAGGTGTGACCTACAATTCCAGCCCCATCAGCCTCACTGAATTTATATGTGTGTGTGTACACACACACACACACACACATAAATAATTCATATATAAAAATATGTTATATATACAAAAATAATTCATATATAAAATTCATATAAAATAATTCATATATAAAAATAATTCATGTTTAAAAACATATGTTATATATACAAAAATGTGTATTTTTCATTTTTTTGCTTTTCATTTCATTGATTTTTGTTCTTGACAGAGCAGGAGCATTGCCATCTTGGACAAGTACCACAATTTTAAAATTTCCTTTGATCAAAAGCTGCCTAAATCCAAACCAAAGGGCATCAGCCTAATGGCTAATGTCAACATGACCATAAACCACAAATGACATCTCTGAACAGAAACATTCCAACCCTAAGATAAACCTCTCCCTGACCATAAACATGCCAACTCCAAGATAACCTCCACTCTGGCCAGGGAGGTGTCAGCCCCAAGATAACCTTCCTTCCTACCAGAAACATCCCAACCCCACAATAAACTTCTCCTCCACACAGAAACATTCCAAGCCTGTGATAAGCTCTCTCTTCCTGAATCCTTAAATAATCTTAGTCTGTAAGGAGTGCTCCTGACCGAAATCAGCCAGAAGCCCCTCTCAGGTTTATTCTCCAAAGTAAGCCTGTCTTTGACTGTTAAGTCACTTTTTGTGTTTCTTTCCTCTTTCTGTAACTCTTACAGTTCTTACTATCATTAATTCATTTATTTACTTTTATTTTTAATTTTTTTAAACAGAAAACAACATTTATACATACTTATTGTGTACAACATGTTGTTTTGAAATATGCATATATTGTGGAATGGCTAAATCAACTCAGTAACATATTCATTATTTCACGTACTTATGTTTTGGAGTGAGAACACTTAAAATCTACTCTCATCAATTTTCAAGTACACTGTTGATAAAAGACTCAAACTCTGTACAATATTAAAGAAATTTATTCTGAACCAATTAGCAGTGACCATGACCTGTGACACATACCTCAGGAGGTCCTGAAAACATGCCCAAGGTGGTTTGGGTGCAGCTCAGTTTTATACATTTTAGGGAGACATGAGACATCAATCAAATACATTTACCATACATTAGTTTGTTCCTGAAAGGCAGAACAACTTGAAGCAGGGGCTTCCAGGCTATAGGTAAATTTAAACATTTTCTGGTTCATGGTTGAGTTTTGACTAAGGACCTGGGATCAATAGAAAGGAAATGTTCAGGTTAAGATAAAAGACTGTAGAGACCAAGGTTCTTTTGAAACCTCATAGTGGCTGCCCTTAGAAACAATAGATGACAAATGTTTCCTATTCAGACCCTTTATAAGGTGCTAGACTCTCAGTTAATTTATTCAGAATGAAGGCGCCTGAAAGGAAAAGGTCTAGCTATGTTAATAGGGATCCTTTACAGATGTGAATTTCCCCCTACAAAGGTCAGTTTGCAGGGACATTTCAAAATGTGATGCTATTGGGATAAAATATTTAGATTTGCTTCCTTGTCTCATAATGCTATGCCAGAGTCAGGTTGGAAAGTTAAGTCATGGTATAGAGGATTAAATAAAACCCATCTGATGAACATTTATGGTTTGTAGGGCATGACTCCTCAGACCACTTAGATAAGAATTTGGGCAAGATAAAAAATCAGAATTTAGTCCTTGATACAAAAAATAGTTAGTGACTGTGGTCACTATATTGTACAATGGATCTCTTGAACTTATTTTTCCTGTCTAACTGAAACTTTGCATTCTTTGACCAACATCTCCCCAATCTCTACCTGCTGCCAGCTCCTGGTATTCACCATACTATGCCTTGCTTCTATTAGTTTAAGTCCTTTAGATTCTACATATAAGTGAAATCATGTGGTATTTGTATTTATGTGTCTGGTTTATTTCCTTAACATAATGTCCTCCAGGTTCATCCGTGGTGTCGCAAATAACATGATTTTATTTTTTTGTGTCTAAATGGTATTGCATTGCATATATACATCATATTTTCTCTATCTATTCATTTTTCAATGGACACCTAAGTTAATTCCATATCTTGGTTACTGTGAATAATGCTTCAAAAAATATGGGAGTGAGACAGAGTAGGGATAGGACTCACACCCCCTTCCCTCTACTGCAACTCTTGGAGAGGAGACCCCTGTGGGGGTCCTCAGCCAGACCATCTAGATCTTGCACTGCAAATCTTGCTCAAGCCATCATACCCACTGACTGCAAGACCTTGAGGAAGCTAAAATAAACAACTCTCACTATAAATCTTACTCAAGGGAGACAACCTTATCGCCCACATGCATACAAGATC
The DNA here is from genome assembly GCF_002776525.5 of Piliocolobus tephrosceles. Lineage (NCBI taxonomy): Eukaryota > Metazoa > Chordata > Mammalia > Primates > Cercopithecidae > Piliocolobus > Piliocolobus tephrosceles. Next base: position 51,954,873 of record NC_045442.1, on the reverse strand, counting down.
AGAAGAATGATCAATCCTTCACTTGAACTTCATTCATTTGAGGGTGGAGATTTAACATACTGACCAGAAATGTGACATATTTAAACCCATGGAACCAAATTGTGCGGTTACCAGAAGTTCCCCACCTCTGCATGCTTAAAAGTCACTCCCTTTCCTCCTTAGTCCCTTAAAAATTAAACTCTCCTATCTCTCAGAGCCAGCCAGAAAATTCTCCCTTGTGCTACCTGCCCTCAGGCCCATGTATAAGGTCCAATAAAGTCTTGTCTAGGAAAACTCTTTTGGTCTCATGTCAATTTCTATTACTTTGAGAGCCTAAGAACCTGTGGTCAGCAATAGGATTACAAATATTTCTTTGACATACTGATTTCATTTCCTTTGATTATATAGACAGAAGTGTGATTCTTGTATCATATAGTTGCTCTATTTTTGATATTTCAAGGAATCCACTGTTTCCTATAATGGCTGCAATAATTTATATTCTTATCAAGAATGTATAAGTGATCCCTTTTCTACACATCCTTGCAACATTTGTTATCATTCCTCTATTTGATAATAACCATTCTAACAAGTGGGATGTGATATATGGTTTTCATTTGCATTTTCCTGATGATTAGTGAAATTCAGCAGTTTTTAATATACTTCCAGGTCATTTGTATGTCTTATTTTGAGAAATGCTTATTCAAATTCTTGGTCAATTTTTTAATTGTTTGTTTTCTTGCTATTGAGTTGCCTAAGTTCCTTATATATTTTGGATTTTAATTTCTTATCAGATTAAGGTTTGCAAATATTTTCTTTTTCCACAGGTTGTTTTTTTCTGCAGACCTACATACCAACAGAATTGTTTCCTTAACTGTGCAAGATTTTTGGTTTGATGTAAACCTATTTGCCTACCTTCTCTTTGTTGCTTGTATTTTGAGGTTGTTGGGGTTCGGAATTCAACACTCCCAAAGATGGCACTTTGACATACTGAACTAAAAATACTTCAAAATATTCCTGACATCCCCCATCTTTTCTCCCATAGAAGTTAAAATTCCTTTATCTCTCTAAGATCCATATGTACCAAAAAGAAAAATTGTTTTATCTTCTTGGTGGGGAGGGGAAGAAGACAAAGATGTGACCCTCACACCAAAACAGACCTTTTACAAATACAATGAATATCTCCAAGGATAATTTAAACTCCAAAGAAAACTATTAACAAGTTAATGTCTGTTTTCAGGGCCATACATCCATTCATTCTCCATAGTAACCATTTATTGCCCCTCAATAAAATTCCTCTTCTACCTCCTCCCATAACATGTTTTTTAGGATTCAAGCCCCCATTCTTTCTGTAACCTCAAAATGACATATAAATTTCTATAACTCATTAGAAAGATGGTTCCTGTATGTACACATTAACTAAATTTATATTCCTTTCTCCTATTAATCAATTTCCCTCATATCAATATTTTTCAATAAACCTTTAGGGGTCCAAGAACCTTGACCCTCACAAGGTCAAATTCAAAATATCAATTGCCCAAACCAATTCATGAAGCTTTTCTCCTAGTTTTCTTTTAGCAGTTTTACCATGTTAGATCATATGTAACCTCTATCATGTTTCACTAACAATTTTAACAGAAATTGGTAGAAATATTTCTAAAATTTATATAGAATCACAAAAAGACTTGAATAATCATAGCAATCTGAAGCAAGAGGAACAAAGTTGAAGACATCACACTACCCGGTTTAAGAGCATACGACAAAGCTATTGTAGTCAAAACAACACGGTATTGGTATACAACCAGACATGCAGGCTAATAGAACAGAATCCCAGATAGAACAGAATAGAATAGAGATAGAATAGATAGAAACAGAAATAGAAGAGAATAGAAATCTCAGAACTTTTTCTTTACATGGGGAAAGGGCAGTCTCTTCAATAAATCATGTTGCTAAAAATGGATATTCCCATTCAGAAGAATAACACTGGACCTTATCTCACACTACATACTAAACAACTCCAAATCGATAAAGACTTAACCATAAGTCTAATGGAATTTAATTTTTCTTCTTAACCCAAACAGACCACTGTGCTCTTCTTGGTATTCCTCTCCTTTTGTTATTATCCTGCTGTGCCTCCAGGAAGCTACCTGGGATAGTCATAAAACTTGTACCATGTGTTTCTCTTTGCTTAAAAAACCATAGTCCTATGCTTCCTACAGTCAAATGTTTTATGATAATTGTTTTATGTATTTTCCCAGGACCCTAGCTGTTCAGTCAATAAACAAATACTAAATAAAGAAAACTTTGAATATTGTCTTTAAAAATGTGGGTCAATAATCTTATACATCTTTCTCCTTCATTATACATGGAATGTGGAGAATTAAAGTGACTGACTTGTTACTTATTCACTGTCTTTACTGGGAGGATGTCTTGGGGGAAAGAAAATGAGATAGGAACTCTTCCAATCCTCTTGCCAAATGGTCCTCTAGGTAAACATACTAATGGTATTTCTTAGCAGGAAGAACATTTATCTATAAAATCCCCCTATCACTATATCCCTGGCTAAGGATTACTTACAGTAAATAAACTAAGAATCCATGGATCTATGAGGCATTCCTCCCTGAAGAATGTCAAGTAAGCTCTACACGTCTCTGGGGCTGAAAAAATTGAGATGCCTCAGAGCTTAAATGTATCGCTTGGCCTGTGAGGTAATAACCTTACAGCTTCACTTACAGATTTATCTTTTATTCTTGGCCAGCAAGCACATGTCAAATGCAGGGGAAAAAGGAACTAGAGAGTCCTCTCAATGGTTCAGCTCTCTCTCTGCTTCATATGAGCAGAAAGTTGTCTTAATCCTTGAAATAATTCTTAAGAATTTATGTCTGATTTGTGTCAATTTAATTTGAAAATGTAAAATAACCCCTTCTTCTAAACTCAGTTTATAACATAAAAAAAGTTTCCATTTATTTGTATGAATTTTTCTTTAACTCATTCCTCCCAGACTTTTTACAATATATTGCTGAATGGAGATAGTTACAGTGCTCTAGTAAACCGGATAATGGAGGTCATAGAGAATGTTGAATGATTGAATTCAGTGTTTTTACCCAAGTTGAACAACCAGATTATGTCAACGGGTCCTATGACAGTGCTCTCTGTTCTTTTAGCAGACAAATAAATATTCCTCCCCTCTACATTTCTCTTCAATAAAACCTAGTTGAGAAAATAAAATCATTTTTAAAAGATGTATTGACAACCAAGCATTTTTGTGTTAAATGTGTATATGCACACACACTTTTAAAATTTTAATCACTTTACTCTCATGAAAAAGATAAATGTAAAGGAAAACATGTTTTAAGGAATAAGGTAGAAGGACAGGTAATGTCAAAGTGAGATCCGTAACTGAGACTTGCTGACTTAGTGAATGATACGTATGATAGTTTACTGAAGTACTGGTTGAACTGGAGTTTCAGATGTTTTTCAAATATTTGGAAAAATATAAAAATAGTGGTTTTGTATAAACCACTACACTCAAGTGGTTTATATAAAAACCATTGAAGCACACCTATATAAAAACAGAGTTCAAAATACTACTTTTGAAAGGTCACCTGTGCCTGGATATTATTTATTTTACAACAATCTTCACACAAACATATTAGAAATATGAACTGTGATTATTTACAAGACAATATATATAAGCAATTTTTTAAAAAATCTATTCCGTGGACTCTAAGAATGATTCTGCAGGATTATGTAGTGAAGTGGTATATTTGTAGTGAGCTCTGGATTTACACAAATTGTGAATCAAATTTGAGTTTCTACACTTATTAACTGTTATTCCTTTTTGCGTCTTGTTTTTTCTTCACTTTCAAGTGGGAAAATAATCTGTATGCTAAGAATCAACATCAGTTTAGTTACACCCTTTCAAACGTGAGAAGCCATTTAGAAAAGAATGCTAGAAAAAACAGAATCTTTCAGCAATTGATAGATAGTAGATAATTTTTAAAGATCATTAATTCCAGGTAAACTTTTTCTTTCAACAAACTCTAAAGCTTAGAGCAGTAAGTATCAGAGCTCACCTAAGCTGGAATAAATACAGACAGAGCACAGTACAGAAAGCTACACCCTAACAGATCAAATGAATAAAATCCCTTTCTATATGAGTTAGGAAACATAAGAAAAAGAGAGATGTAAAAATATTTGACTTTGATTCTATGTTAGAAAGGTTTATACAATTTACAACAACCTCAGATTCTTCTTCTCCATCATTTTACTATACTTTTTTTCAAAGGGAAAAAATACCACCAGCTGTTATAGTATCAATTAATTGCTTGTTGATTGTCTTTTCATTTTCTAAAATACGTAGTTGACCCTTGAACAACATGAGGGTTAGGGGCTCCCACCCCACACATAGTCAAAAATATGCATGTGACTTTTGACTTCCTAAAAGCTTAACTAATAATAACCTGCAAGAGACCAGAATCCTCACTAATAACAAAAAAATCAATTATCACATATTTTGTATGTTATATATATTATACATTATAGTCTTATAATAAAGTAAGCTAGAGAAAATAAAATATTGGCGGGGCACGGTGGCTCACGCCTGTAATCCCAGCACTTTGGGAGGCCGAGCTCGGTGAGCTAATCACGAGGTCAGAATTTCGAGAGCAGCCTGGCTAATATAGTGAAACCCCGTCTCTACTAAAAATGCAAAAACTAGCTGGGAGTGGTGGCAGGCACCTGTAATCCCAGCTAGAATCGCTTGAACCAGGGAGGCAGAGGTTGCAGTGAGCTGAGATCGCACCACTGCACTCCAGCCCGCTCGACAGTGTGAGATTCCATCTTAAAAAAAAAAAAAAGAAAAAGAAAATATTATGAATTTCTGCCTTCTCTATTCTGTTTCATTGGTCTATGTGTCTGCTTTTGTACCAGTACCATGCTGTTTTGGATGCAGTAGTCGTGCAGTATTTTGTGAAGTTAGATAACTTTGTTTAGGATTGCTTTGGCCATTTAGGCTCTTTTTTGGTTCCATTGAATTTTAGAAATTGTTTTTGTAATATTGTGGACAATGACATTCACAGTTTGATAGGAATAGCTTGAATCTCTAAATTGCTTTGGGAAGTATGGCTATTTGACTGATGTTAATTCTTCCAGTCCATGAGCATGGGTATCTTTCCATTCATTTGCATCTTCTCATTTCTTTCAGTAGTATTTTGTAATTCTCATTGTAGACATCTTTAACCTTTTTGTGACTACTGTAAATGGGGTTGCACTCTTGATGGTTCCTAAATTCAACATTATTGGTGTATATAAATGCTACTGATTTTCGTAGATTTATTTTGCAGCACTATTCACAATGGCAGAGGCATGGAATCAACACAGGTGCTCATCAGCAGTGAACTGGATAAAGAAAGTATAGTATACATACAGCATGAAACACTACACAGCCATAAAAAAAATAAAATCATGTTCTCTGTAGTAACATGTATATAGCTGGAAACAGCCTAAGCAAACCAATGCAGAAACAGAAAACCAAATACTGCATGTTCTCACTTATAAGTGCAAGCTAAATATTGAGTACACATGGTCATAAAAATGGGAACAGTAGACACTAGGGAATACAAGAAGTGGGAGATGGGAGTAAGGGTTGAATAAACTACCTACTGTTATGCTTACTATCTGGGTGATGGATTCATTTGTATTCCAAACTTCAGCATCACACAATATACCTTTGCAGCAAACCTGCACATGTATGCACTGATTCTAAAATAAAAGTTGAAAAAAAAAGTTAATAATGAATTTAAAAAGAAAATGGTATTAAGAAAATCGTGAGGAAGAGAAAATGTGTTTACTCTTTATTAAGTGGAAATGGGTCATGATAGTGGTCTTTATCCTCCTCATCTTCACATTGAGTCTGAGGAGGACAAGGAAAAGGAGGGTTTCGTCTTAGTGTCTCAGGACTGGAAGAAGCAAAAGAAAATCTGTGTAAGAGGAATAAGTGGACCCACTCCCTTCAAATCCGCTTTAAGGGTCAGCTGTAAGTTCATGAGGTCTAGAACTTTGTTCATCGTTGTATCCCCCAAAAACATCATTGTGGCATAAGAGACACTGACTAGGTATTAGTTAAATAAATGGACATATGAAGCTATAACTTCATTATAGCTTTCCTTCATTAAGGAGGGTTACAAGAATTTAGGAAGCAAGAGTTCAAACTTAAGTTATAAGACTTTCAGTCTATGCCTTTCAACTACATTTTTGTGTGGAACAGATGAATTTAGAAAATATTTTATTGGGAGCATGTAAATGGCACTATTAAGTACAGGCTAATGTGACAATAAATCATTAAAGTGTGGCAAGAAATATGGAAGGCAAAATTGAATAAATTTTGGGGCTTTGTTGCTGATATTAGTAAAGCAGTTAGCAGACATAGCAAATCAATTTGCTTTTGTATGTCAACTTTTATAGAATGTTTCAGTAAAGTTAAACTAAAACTGTCTGAAACTTGGCCGGGGGTAGTGGCTCAGGCCTATAATCCCAGCACCGTGGGAGGCCGAGGAAGGCAGATCACGAGGTCAGGAGATCGAGACCATCGTGCCAATCATGGTGAAACCATGTCTCTACTAAAAATACAAAAAATTAGCCGGGCATGGTGGCAGGCATCTGTAGTCCCAGCTACCAGGGAGGCTGAGGCAGGAGAATGACATGAACCCGGGAGGCGAAGTTTGCAGTGAGCTGAGACCTGAGATCGTGCCACTGCACTCCAGCCTGGGGGACAGAGCAAGACTCCATCTCAAAAACAAACAAACAAACAAAAAACAAAAAAAACTGAGACTTAAGAAAAGGTATTCTGATAAAGCTTGCTTCTGTTCCAGGTAGGACAGGGTCCTGCAACATCTCTCTCCTTTTAGGTTGTCAGATATTTATTACCAGAGTTGTCTGTATGAAGGTTAGACAGAAACCTGGATGGGTGCTGTGAGATTTATGCTTTCTCCCTACACATAGAAGGAGGTGAGAAACAAAACCATCATTTCAGTTAACTCTCCTGATAACTTGTATGAAGGGATGATTACCTTAAAACAGTTGTTGTGCTACCATTTTGTTTCATCCCAAAATTAACTTCTTCATATTATATTCTGGATTTTTAAATAAAATATTTGACCACTATGTAAATATTATAAAAGATATTTAAAAGGAATTATTTTTGTTAGGAATAAAATACATATGATGTAAATTAAATCCATGTACATATTTCAGATTAAAAATATTTTTATACAATGTACTTATTTAATTAATGCTTAATTTGGACATATGTTTATAAATAATCAAATAATTTTACTATATCATTTATAGTTAAAATTAAACTAAACTTTAATTATTTGGAATCACAATATTATAGAGTAGAACAAATTTTAGAGGTATTATAAATTACCCTATAAACTTTAACTATAATAATAAAACATTTCATAACAAAAAATTTGAATTTTAAGGACTTTTTGGCTTGGACTAAGGGCTAACCATTTCCTGACTCTTTTCTAATACTTTTGTGACCATACTACCTAATTCAGAGTAAGATACCTCTTTCACTACAAAGTATTTTAAACTGTACTTGTAGATGTCAATATTATTGTGTATCACTATATAAATTTATTTTTTAACTACTCTTAAAGTATAAGTAGTATTGTATGAGTAACTTGCCAATTAAACTCTATCATTTACAGTTTTATTCAACTGCAGTCACTGAAGTTCAATGATTAAAATAGGATATCTTTTACTACATAACCCTTAACTTACATACATGATTGAGTACATTTATGCAATCATACACGCACGCACACACACACACATACACACACACACTCAATTATATAATTCATAATTATATAAATCCCCTGAATCCTGTAAAGGGGATTGCCATGTAAATATTTATAAATTATATCAGGAAATATTTTTGCTATTCATCCCTTTAAATTTTATGCTTGTGGATACACCTAGGTCCAGAACAGTAATGTAACTTGCCCACTGTTACTTATATAACCAGAAGCAGAACTGAAAAACTTCCGGAAACTGCCATTTGAAAGGCAATGGGGTACTTCCTTAAAGATTCTTTTATTTTCTTCAGTTACAACTTTAATCACATTTCTAACCACAACCAAATGTAACCCTGCTTATGCTAACATACACACACACACACACACATACACATCCCAAAACAAAAATTCACAAAACAATATTTATCCTAATTATGCATAATCCATTCTTATACCTGTTTTATTTTTATCTCAATTTCATTCTAGTGCATCCTTTCATTAAAAAAAAAATACTCCTCACACTTATTCCAAAAGCTACCAATTTAATGCATTTTGAATTGCATGTCGTAAGATCTTTCGTGAGCTGAAAATTAAATTTAGTGTATGCTATAGTCTGGGCCAGACATGGTGACTCACATCTGTAATCCTAGTACTTTGGGAGGCCAAGGACAGTGGATCACTTGAAGCCAGGAGTTTGAGACCAGCATGGCCAACATTGCAAAAACCATTCTGTACTAAAAATACAAATATTAACAGGTCATGGTGGTGCATGCTTGTAATCCTAGCTACTCGGGAGGCTGAGGCATGACAATCACTTGAGGCAGGTACATGGAGGTTGCAGTGAGTGGAGATAGCGCCAGCATGGGTGACAGAGGGAAACTTTGTCTCAAAAATAAATAAATACATTAATTAATTAATTAATTAATTAATTAATTAATTAATTGAGTGAGTGCTATAGTCTGAATGCGTCCCTCAAAATTTCTGTGTTGGAAATTTAATCTCCAGTGCAACAGTGTTGGGAGGAGAGGCACAGACCTCATAAGTGGATTGATGATGATATTAAAAAGGCTTGCAGATGTGAATTTGCTGTCTTCTGTTTTTCTGCCGTATGAGGACACAACATTCCTCCCCTCCAGAAGATGCAGCCCTTAACAGACAACTGAAACTGCTGGCATCTTAATCTTAGACTTCTCAGCCCTCAGAGCTGTGAGAAATACATTTCTGTATTTTATAAATTACCCAGTCTGTTGTATTCTGTTACAATAGCATAAATGAACTAAGACTGTGAATCCAAATAGTATTTTTAAAAATCATGAACTATAATAAAATTAAAAAATCAAAATAAAACATGGCATACAGCACACGAGACAGCTAGATATAGTATTGTGAAAGGTTTTCAGTTTGGTATCATGAATACATCTAGACAGAAATAAAATATATTTGTTCCTTTGAGTTATGCCCCCCCCCCCAAAAAAAGGATAAAATCCACCACACTAAAAGTTAATGGCAGACACATTGACAGCTACTTCACTAAATATTTATTTAGTATTATTATTTTTTAACTATTACTTTTAAATACAAGTTAATATGCTTTATATGTTCCAACTAATGTGAATTTTTCCAAGCATAATTGTCATTGATCAATTACATAACACATAATCATCAAAAATCTCTCATTATTTTTCCATCTAATTTATCACTGGTTATTAATTTGAAACTTTAACAAAGCATACTGTGGCAAGGTAATACCTAGCAACATTCGTTATTCTTTAATAATCAATACTACACATAATCTATAAATACATCTTGAATTATGTAGTATTTTATTATAATATAATATACTTCAGAGAAATCCTAGAGAGACATATTACAACTGAAAAACTTTTTTCTTAAACTAATTTAATACCAATTGACCCAATAATTAAATTAGACTGGCAGCTCCATCTATACTAACCTATAAAAATAAATAACAAGCTATTGTTGGAACCCAGTTCCTTAGGGATTGAAGATCGGCGCGAGGAACCACGCGACACAAGGATTTCGGCAGAAAGCTTTTACTGGTGCACCAGGGCCTCTCCGCCCTCCGGGTGGAAGTAAGGGAGAGTCAGAGAGAGCCCCGATCTGGGGTTGTACATTCCTTTTATGGGGTTTAGACTTTATTAGCATACAGGCTGTTAATTGGCTTTGCTGCGACCCGGAGACCAGGTGTTTTTGTCTGATTTGACGACGCAAAAGGGGTGGTAAAGGTACTAACCCTGGGGTGGACTGGGAAACGTAGTTTCTGTTGGCTGACGTAACCCTGGGTCCGGGTTACCTCAGGCATGGCTGATGCAACCTTGGGATCGAGTTGCAACGGTCCAGTCCCGCCACTGTTAGCATTTCAGTTAGGTTTTGAAATTCTGGCAAAGGCAGGGCTTGTTTTACAATCCTTAGGGCGGGGAAGCAGTTTTACAGAAGCAGGACAAAGGCAGTTAATCATTTAGCACCAAGCCTCACAACAGGCTTTACAACAAACACGTTGTGGCTTTTCTCGTGCCACAAACTAACAGAACTATTCTAGGGAAGGGCATAAAATTTTTATTTTTCACTATCAATTTTAAGAGGTCTAGTAAAATATTCTTGAAAGATACACATTAACAACATTAATCACAATCCTGTGGAATGTTCACATTTTAATAAAGCTAGATGTAAAACATTCAATCTGTCCAAGGTAATAGATTCAACTGAAAAGTACATTACGAAGGCCTTTGTGATGATACAATGGTGGGATGAAAATAACCAGGGATAAGGAAAACTATTGATATAATTGACATTAACATGAAATAAAATTGTAATGGGAAAAAGCATTTGAAGTACTCAGAGCTAAATGTATTTGATTTCATTTCATTGTAACAATTACAAATCCAGTTTTTATGTAGATGTTTTTACTTAAACATAACCCTTTGGATTAATTTCAAAAGATACATAATTACAACTTGCTCACATAAATCCAAGTGAATCCATTCTGAACTGATAAAAACAGTTTAAGAAATAATCCTGATTTTGACATAACTAACATCCAAACCTTAGCTACTAGCAGAGCTCAAAATTCATGTATATTTATATCCTGAGACTGTTTAATAATAAACATAGTGAGATATAAATGCTATCCTACAATTTAACCTTTAAAAACTTGGCCGCATAAAATACTCTAATATGATTTATCCATTTGGTAACTAGATGGTGTTTCTGGTATAAAACTACCTGAACATTTCAGCTGGACAGTACAATTCAAATTGACCAATTTTCATGTTCATCATAATCATCACTCTTTATTAGTGGATATGTGGATTGCACTTAAAGTTTCACAATATGCTTTATCTCTGTCGATACCAACAGCAAAATGTTGATGCTAGCAAGACAGAAACTAAAACCTTCATAGTTACATGTGAGATAGTTTTTGCTCACAAAATTGGATTGCCCTGCATCACAGACCTGGTAAGTGGTAATGCTACAATACCTAGGATTTTCAAACTGTATGCTCTCCTTTTTCTATAAATTTTCCTCATTTAGAAGCAATGAGTTTCATAAGTTCAAAGAAATAGCATACAATTAAGAATGTTTTCTTTGTAATCGAAAGAGAACTTTTAAAAACAATGCAAATTAGAAAGTTTAATTTAACAATGAAAACTTTCTAGTTTTTATATGATTTATTTAATAATAAAATTTCAATTAAAGGTCTGATAACATAAAAATAATGTCTTTGTGTGTCTTTTGTAACCAGAGACAGACTAGGCATCTCTCCAAAGCAGACAATGCATTAGTTAGAAATAAAAAATGATGTCTTCATATACAACTTACTAGCATAAAATTTACTCATCACATCAAAGTTATTACTGGCTTATAAAATTTAATTATTCAAAATTTGTGGTGTCAACAGAGTGGATCTAATTACAAAATACAAAATTTCTCTTCAAAACTAGAGATTTTTTAGTGTTAAATAAATAAAAGCTCAGAAAAGTAATGACAAAAATGTATTTGCTAAACTGCTTTTACAAATTTGAAAATATGGATTCATTTTCTCCTTCAATAAAAACAGCAACTTTTGTAAGTTAAATATACAGGATAATCTGGGAAAGTATTGGAAAATTCTCAGGAAATGGTTTTGTCATTGCATATCTAAATTTAATTACACCAGGAACACATTTTTCAGCTACCTCATGATACAATTCAGGACACCAGTACATTAAATCAGCATTGAATAAAAAGCCATAATTCACTTGTAGCTACATCTAGTGTCTATGTATATCTGACATCTGTTGATATGTTAAATAGATTTCTGTTCAAGAAACTCAATGCATATAAATACACTGAAAATCAATGTATTTAAATACATGTCAATTGTATATGAAGACATCATTTTTTGTTTCCAACTAATCTATATTCTGTTGGAGACGCCTACTCTATCTCTGGTTTCAAAAGACACACAAAGCAATTATTCTTATGTTATCAAACTTTAATTGAAATTTCATTGTTAAATAAATAAAATAAAAACCAGAAAGTTTTCATTGTTAAATTAAACGTTCTAGTTTTCATTGTTTTTCAAAAGCTCTGTTTGGATTACAAAGAAAGCATTCGTAATTGTATGCTATTTCTTTGAACTTATGAAAATTATTGCTTCTAAACATAAAAAGATTGTAGAAAGGAGTGTATCAATTTACAGGTCTTCCTGACTTTAAATACTTTTCAAACTTTTAAAATGGTTTCTTCCTTGCTTGTGATATATTCCACATACAAAAAATTTTGTTTTATTTTGCAGTTTTCCCTCACATGAATTCCCTTCGACATACAGTTTTACTTTCATTCAGCTTTCTCTTTGTTAAAGCTAAAATGAAGAAGAAGGAGGAGAAGAAGAAGCATAATAGTTTCCAAAATTACTTTAATGATGGACTTCTTGCCTGATAACAATTTAGTATGTGGACACTGTGCTTGATAAATTGGCCAATAGGTGACTTTCAAAGACATTACATTTACATGAATCAGTGTCGGAGGAATTTCAATTAAAGATTCAATAACATCAGAAGACTTGCTTTGTGTGTCTTTTAAAACCAGGGACAGAGTAAACACTCTCCAAAGTAGAAAATGCCTTAGTTGGAAACAAAACTTAGTGTCTTCATATGCAATTTACTAGCATAAAATTTACTCATCATATCATAGTTATTGCTGGTTTATAAAATTTTATTATTCAAAATTTGTGGTGTCAACAGTGTTCACCTAATTACAAAACACACAATTTCTCTTGAAAAACTCCCTAATCAACACTAGTAAAAAATGTCCTCTTAGCAAACAGTTCTGTTTTTATGTTCTCTTTCTACCACCCCCACGTTCTTCCTGAGGGCCTAGAGCTCCCTTGTTTTCTTCCCTTTATTATGAAGGGCAGCTATTTCTTCTGATCACAGCCTGCCTTGAGGAAACCTAGAGTTGTATTTCCACTCTTACGTGAATTTATCAGAGAATGGTAGTGGTTTCTTCCTAAGACATTTCCGTATGATGTAATATGATAAAATTACATCCTTCTCTTTCTACACAGACTAATGTATATATATGCATACATGTAGTTATAGATAAGTAAACAACATCTGTATTTCTATTTACATGTAGTCAATACCCTCATTTTTTCTCTGTCTCCTCTTTTCTTGTTCCCCTCATTCTCTACTTAGCCCTTTAAAAATGCAAATAAAGTCTTTTACCTCCCCTCCACCCAACTCTCCCTACAGGGCAAGTTCATATACATATGTGCTCCAAGTTACAACTTTATTGTGGTGTTGCCTTAAGAGATAACAACCTGTCCACAAAGGTACCAGCAGTTGTCAGCTGGATCAACCCACAGACAAGGCACCAGAACCAGCATGGACCCCTGTCCTTACTCACTTCCTCTCCTGCCTTTTAAAAGTGCCTGCTTTCTGCTCCAAAAGTGAAGCAGTAAGGCAGGGCATCTGTATTTCTTCCCCTAAACTAGTTTTGGAAATATGTGATTTTTTATACCAGATCTTGCTTTTGTTAATTGGACTCTAAAAGCAGTGAGCAGCTAACTTGCTGTTTGGTTGCACACATACTTTAAGGAACTGCTACAAAATACAGATAGTTCTTACCTTAGAATGTTGAAATTGCGTTACATTTTCCTTGTTTTTTTCCAGAAGTTTTCATGTTAACATAAATTAATAGTCAAAAATATACATTATTAAAATCCAGTCTAAAAACAAAACAATAAAACTTTTTTTTCTGTTTTCATTTACATTTCTAATACCATAGTATTTGACATACTTGTTTTACCTGCCCATGCTTTTACTCTTGTGATTAATTATGCTTGTTTTTTAGGAGTTACGTTAACCAAAAATAAAATTTTAAGCCCCTTGACCATCTGAATGGACCCCTCCTGTCTACCAGGGGCATTCCAAACTTAACCTGAAAAACTAGTTCAGACCATGATTGGAATATTGAGTCAGACATGCCTCATTCTATTATACTCTCCTTTCTTTTGGAATTCAAGCCCACCTGATTAGCATGAACATGAACACACACTTAAAGTGGATATAGCAAACCCTTTAAGTTTGATAAGAAACCTTTACAATCTATTCTCTGAAGCTTGCTACCTGGAGGCTTCATCTGCATGATAAATCGTTGGTCTTCACAACCTCTTATCTTAACCCAGACATTTCTTTCTATTGATTCTGAGTGTTTCGAAATTAACTCTTTCAGCCAACTGCCAATCAGAAAATGTTTTAATCTACCTATGACCTGGAAGCCCCTACTTTCAGTGTCTCAGCTTTCTGGCTCAAACCAATGTACATCTTACATGTATTGATTGATGTCTTATATCTCCCTAAAATGTATAAAACCAAGTTTTAGCCTGACTTCATTGGGCACATGTTCTCAGGATCTCCTGAAGGCTGTGTCAGGGGCCTCATATTTGGCTTATAATAAATCTCCAAATACTTTACAGAGTTTGACTTTTTTTGTTGACAGTTATACAATAATTATTACTACAAAGAACATTAATGTTGAGTGCCTGTTTTAAATTCAATCTGTTTGCTTGGAATTGGGCAGTTTAGAAGCAACCAGAAAGATTTGTTTTTTTCTTTCCAAATCGAAATGTCTGAAGTAGAAAGTATTTGTAAGTTTACTAATCTAATCCTAAAACTTCCTCACTGTCCAGGAGCTCTTTTCACTGTACTTCCTCCCAGATTTGTAGATCATATCTACAGAGTGAATGACGTAGATATATGTAAGCTACAGATAGGTCACCTATTCTGGGTCATTGGGGATGTTTATTAGAAGTCAAGGTCTACAACTACCAAAGCAAATTATTGTGGATCTGGAACCTTAGAATTTGCATTTTTTCAGGTAATCAGTTCTAAAAAACAATAATAAATACCCACTTCTTAGATTACACAGAAATTAAAAAGAGAGAGATAGGAAAAATTTGCTGAAGTGTTTCTATGCTATATTATGGGCACAAGTGATTCAGATACCATCCAGGATACTCAGCATTATTTGCTTCTCTACTCAATTATATAAATTTATCTATAATGTATTTGAAAAGGAAATCACACAATACCTATTCGAATGCCCAAAATCCAAAATACTGCAAGCATTAAGGATGTGGAATAAAAAACCTATCTTTCATTTCTGGTAGGAATGCAAAATTATATAACCACTTTGTAACATAGTTTGGAAGCTTTTTACAAAACTAAACTTACTTTATCTGATATAGCAGCTGTGCTTTTTCGTATTTATTGAAGTGAGTTATAAATAGGTTCATAGAAAAATCTGCACATGAATGATTATAGCAATATTTTATTTATAATTGCCAAAACTTAGAAATAACCAACATGTTCAGCAGGTGAATAAACTGTGGTATATATGCGTATAATGGGATATCATGCAGAACTTGAAATGAGTTACTGAAAGGACTTCGCCAACTTGCTTTCAGCAGACTAAGAAATGTCCCCAGAGAACCTCCAACCTACCCCACAACGTGCTTACCCCAGACGTTTTGGGCAGATAAAGGAACTTGCATGCGGGCTAAACGTGACCACGGTGGGAAATTCCGTTCCTTAACACACGTGCAGTAAGTGAAATAAATCAATATGGAGTTCAGACTAAGGGTGCACATGCACACTGGAAGGATGGGGGTGGAGCTGCCAGGAATTCACACCGTATACAAATAAGAAACCCAGCCTCATTGACTTTTACATAGAAGCCCTGGTATTCAACTGTGAAAGGGGCAACTGGAAACCTGTTTTCAGGACCCCTCTTTTTGCTGAGAGCTTTCCTTTTGCTTAATAAATTCTACTCTACTCAGGTCGGGTGCGGTGGCTCATGCCTATAATCCCAGCACTTTGGGAGGCTGAGGCAGGTGGATCATGAGGTCAGGAGATCAAGACCATCCTGGCTAACATGGTGAAACCCCGTGTCTACTAAACAATACAAAAAAAGAAAAAAAAAATTAGCTGGGCACGGTGGCGGGCACCCGTAGTCTCAGCTACTTGGGAGGCTGGCAGGAGAATGGTGTGAACCCGGGAGGTGGAGCTTGCAGTGAGCCGAGATCGTGCCACTGCACTCCAGCCTGGGTAACAGAGCGAGACTCTGTTTCAAAAAAACAAAACAAAACAAAACAAAAAAATAAAATAAACCAATACATTCTACTCTGCTCACTCTTTAATATCCACGTGCCTATTTCTTTCTGGCTGTGAGACAAGGACCTGGACTTAACTGAGCTCAGGAGCAAAACTCCTGCGTCATTACTAAGCCATGTAAAGACACCCAGAAACCAGAAATGCATTTAAAAAGCTAATTTGAAATGGCTACGTGCTGTATGATTTTGTCTATATGGCATTGTGGGCAAAGTAAAACAGTGGAGAAAGTAAAAAGATCAGTGATTGCCAGGGGCTGAGGTCAGGGAGTAATACATAGGAAGAATACACAGGATTTTTAAGGCAACGAAACAATTATATGATACTATAATGGGGCGTACATGGCATTATACACTTGTCAAAACTCATGAACCGTAAAACAACAAGAGTCAACTCTTATGTAAACTGAATTTTCAATAATTGTGATGTTTCTCTACAACTTCACAGATTATATCCAGTGTTCCACTGTGATTCAGAATGTTGATAGTGGATTGGGCTGTGTGTGTCACAGAAAGGGGTCACATGGGAACTCTCTGTATTTTCAGTTCAAATTTGCTGTGAATCTAAACCTCAAAAAATAAAATCTGTTAATTTAAAAAAATCACAGCATTTTAGGAAATGAAGTTACATATAGTACACACTATTCCTCCAAAAACAAGGACATCAAGACCATGGGGACATTTTGATTCAGTCAAACGTCAGAGTAGTTCTATACCATTGAGAGACGACAGCATGCTAGCAGCCCTCGCTCTCTGGACCTCCTCGGCTTCAGTGTCCACTCTGGCCGCACTTGAGGAACCCTTCAGCATGCCACTGCACTGTGGTAGTCCCTCTCTGGGCTGGCCGGAGGGGAGCCAACTCCCTCTGCTTGCGGGGAGGTGTGGAGGGAGAGGCCCCAGCGGGAATTGGGGCTACGTGCGGTGCTCACGGGCCAGCGCGAGTTTCAGGTGTGCACGGGCTCCCTCGGCCCCATACTCGGCACACTAGGCAGACCCCACGCCAGACCCCAAGCCGCGGGCACTGCCGGCCTGGGCAGTGAGGGGCTTAGCACCCAGGCCAGCAGCTGTTGAAGGTGCACCCGGTCCCCCAGCACTGCCAGTCTGCCCGCACCACACTCGAATTCTTGCAGGGCCTCAGCCGCCTCCCATGCCCAAGCACCCCCCGCCCCTTGGGCTCCCCCGCAGCCAGAGCCTCCCTGATGCGCACTGCCCCCTGCTCTGCTGTGCCCGGTCCCATCTAAGGCCCAAGGGCTGAGGAATGTGGGCATGCAGCACGGGACTGATGGACAGATCCTCCCAGCAGTGGCATCCCCTGGGGGAAGCCAGCAGGGCTCCTGGGTCCCCTGGGGACTTTGAGAACTTTTATGTCCAATCAGCGCTTTGTGTCTAGCTCAAGGATTGTAAACACCCAATCAGTGCTCTGTGTCTAGCTAATCTGGTGGGGACTTGGAAAACTTTTATGTCTAGCTGGAGGATTGTAAATGCACCAATCAGCACTCTGTGTCTAGCTGACGGATTGAAAATGCACCAATTAGCACCCTGTTGAAATGGACCAATCAGCTCTCTGTAAAACAAACCAATCAGCTCTCTGTAAAATGGGCCAATCAGCTCTCTGTAAAACGGGCCAATCAGCTCTCTGTAAGACGGACCAATCAACTCTCTGTAAAATGGACCAATCAGCAGGATGTGGGTGGGGCCAGATAAGGGAATAAAAGCAGGCTGCGGAAGCTGGAGCTGGCAATATGTGCTTTCCAGAGTGTGGATGTGTGTTTGTTTGTTGCTGGCTCAGATGGGCGTCAACTTCGTGAGCTGTGATGTTCATGCCAAGGGTCTGCAGCTTCAGGCTTGAAGTGAGTGAGACCACGAACCCACCAGGAGAAAAGAACAATTTTGGAAGTGCTACTTTTATGAGTTGTAACAGTCACCGTGAGGGTCTATAGCTTCACTCTTACGGTCAGTGAGACCACGGACCTACCAGAAGGAAGAAACACTGGACTCATGTGAACATCTGTAGGCACGAACTTTGGAGACGTTATCTTTAGGAGCTGTAACATTACAAAAGTCCACGGCTGCAAAGGTCCATGGTTTTGTGAAGTCAGTGAGATCAATAACCCACCAATTCTGGACACAGCATGACTTAAAATTTTTAATACATTTTAATATATTATGAGAGTGCTTTTGTGGTTTTAATTATGTATTGGTACCACTGTTCCAAAAGCTTTTTAAAAAACACGTTTGAACTACATAGTCTCTAAATTTGTTCTCTGAACTAAATTATTGCTGAAAACATTAACTTCCAATTTTTTAGTCTTACATGTAATTATCAGAACTTAAAGTATAATCTTTGAAAATATAAGAATGCCTTAAAGTTATCTAAAATATTGAAGACACCAGTACAAAATATATTCCAGCAGTAATATTACTGTGGTTGTACTTAGCATTTTTAGTACTTTTTCTCTCATTTCTTGCATAGACTATAATTGTTGTTGTCAAGTTCATACTGATTCCGTTCTTGAAAACACAAATTTGCCATTGGACAAAGCTATATTTTAAATATCTAAGATAAAGATACAGAACATTATCTGACTTCAGAGAAACTATTTCTCCAATTGTTACACTCATTCATTTCTCTAATAAATTTGTCTTTGATATTTTTCCTGAAGAGAATGATAGTTTATTGAATGCGCATGACAACCCTGGTACTAAGCTAACAAAAGTGGTTGAAGGTTAAATTTGCCAAAATAATTGTACACAAAATTGACAGGCTGTAACAATGACAATATCATAAACATTTGACTATTTAATATAGCTTTTAGATATATTCAGAGTAGCAGATAAATCCTAGTAAATTATAATTAACAAATTACCAAAGTATTTGCATTTTATATTTCCTTAGTATTTTTGTCATGATTCAATTTAGGTTTTCCTATAACTTCCTGTTGTTCTTCAACACATAGCATGGGAAACACGAAATAAGTGAGATTTGTGATGTTTGGCTGGTAGGTTTTTTTAAAATATAGATAATGGAAATATGACTTGCATTTGTCTGTTTTCATTCTGCTGATAAAGACATACCCAAGACTGGGAAGAAGAAAAGCTTTAATTGGACTTATGGTTCCACATGGCTGGGGAGGCCTCAGAGTCATGACTGGTGGTGAAAGGCACTTCTTACATGGCAGCAGAAAGAGAAAAATGAGGAAGCAAAAGTGGAAAACCCTGATGAACCCATGAGATCTCGTGAGACTTACTCACTACTACGAGAATAGTATGGGTAAAACTGCCCTCATGATTCAACTTATCTCCCATTGGGTCACTGTCATAATGCATGGGAATTATGGGAATATTCAAAATGAGATTTGGGTGGGGACACAGAGCCAAAATATATCATCACTGTTCTCTGATGTAACAATAAAATGACAAGTTTTATTTGTTCTTAAAATGTTAATACCAACATATCACATGGATGTTACCTTTACATAGAAAGACATGATCAAAAAGGAAAACATAGTTTGTTCTTAGTTTACGCAGATATGCCAAATTTGGAGGTCAGTAAGATTCAGGGCATTATTTAAGGTCTTTGAAAATCTATAGGGAAGTAGGAAACTTATTTTTAACTCTGGTATGATCTATAACTTAACTTTGGTAAAAGAAAAGACAACCCAGCTGTGTTTGTAAAACAAATTTTAAACTGTCTTTTCTGCTCTTGTGAGAGTATAATTCATTTAATAGCCATAGCCTATTTTCAGTGTTGATGTTTTTTGCCAAAAAAAAACCTTGAATATAGATTTAATATATCTTATATGAACACAAATAATAACCAAAATGCTTTAAAATTGTGTCTTACTACAAAAACCTGATACATAAGTAATTGTCCCTGCTTCTCAGAAAAATAGCTTACATAAATATTAGTCAACACTTACATCTGTATAACATAGTTGGGACATAAAAGTTTTATATATTTAATCAATATTAATATATGTTCATTTGAATACGTGGTCAATATATATACTTTTACTGTAATCTCCCCAGGACATTTCCAAACATTTTTAAAAAGTTTATGAACCACATTTTTGTATTTTTTACCAAAATAATTTTATTTTCTTCTTTTTGTAAAGAGGTAGTGATTGTTATATGTGAAATAATCATAGTATTTTCATATCCCTTCTGGACAAAAATCTAATCTAAAATATAAATAAGTCCTATCCTCACTTATAAGAATTTTGACTTCTTTGTTTTTTCTCTTTAAAGATGGGGTCTTGCTATATTGCCCAGGCTGGACTGAAACTCCTGGGCTCAAGCAATCATCTAACCTCAGCTTCCCAAGATGCTGGGACTACAGGAATGTACCACCAAACCTAGTTTATTCTGTTTTTTTATAATGGAATCCTATTTTACAAATTCTAAATATAAATATAATCACACAGTATACATTTTTTAAGTTTGACTGTTTTAGTTCATTATTTTTGTGAGATTTTTTGAAAGAACATATTAATGCTTTCATTTTCTATGCTGTATAGCATCGTCATTCAATAAACTGTTTTGCAATAATACACATTTTTTAATGTGGCACTGTCCAATATATTAGCCACTAGCCTCTCATATCTATTGAGCCCTGGAAATATGGCTGGTTCTACTGGCTGACTTAGGTTTTAATTCTCTTTAATTTTAAATATTTTAAATTTAAATATCTACATGTAAGTAATGACTACAATATTTGAAAACAGGCTTGTCAAATTTCATTTGTATGAATGTGTTAGAACATCTATTTTACTAAGAATAAGCTTTTAGATTGTTTCTTACTAGGGGCCAGTATAAATATTTGATAACAATAATATCATACATATTTTAAGTAAATGTGTGTATATATCCCTTATAGAATATGTTTTAACTCAGCTTCAGTAGATTATACTAAATGCTTTTCATAGTGTTTGTTCAAATTTACATATCCACTAGCAATATGAAAGACCCAGTTTCTCCACATCAGTGTTTTTCTTTGACAAGTATTGCCTATTTGTTTCATTTTAGTCATTATTCTGGGTAATACATATTGTATTATACAGTTAAATTGTTTTCTGTGTGCCTTTCAGTCACACTGATATTTAAGCACCATTGTTCGCTTTCTTCTTAAATGAACAATTATTAATATTTTACTTTCTTTTGATAATTTTTGAGAAATTCTGCCTATTTATTGTGTAAATAGATTCACCTCTCCTGTCTTTCTCAGGGATATTTTAAATTTCATTTTTTCGTATTTTTATTATGTATTGACTGAATAATGTGCTATTTTCATTTGATTGTTTGAGCCTTTACACTTTAATACCATATCTGAAAATAAAATAGTTACAAAATGCCTTTAAATAATTTGTATATTTTGCACTGCTTTGAATGGGACTATAGTTCTCTCTGTTATTCTAATAGCCTCAAGAAAATTTCAAATAACTGGAAATATAACATGGAAAATTTGACAACCTTATCAAGAGCAACAACACTGACCAGGTGATGTTTTTTCATTATTCTGTATGTCCTTTGGTGACAGTTCACTGAATCCTAAATCTCCTCCATTAAGATTCTCTGAGTCATCTCCAAATATTTTGATATGCATATTTATGTTTTCTTGTCATACTATTGGCAACTATTGAAAATATTCAAAATAAATTATATCTGGAAATAAGCCTCTAGTAGCTTAAAGTCTGTTTGGGTAGCAAACATATGTCCATAGCAGTAATAATATAAGGCAATCAACATCTGGAAATTCATAGGAATAAAAATGTTCCACATAGTATATTGCTAAACTACTTTGTACCTCTGCTTCTGAATTGCAGCTTGGACATAATAAGAATACTCATCACATAGAGCTGGGAGTTATTGTAAGGATTAAATAAGGAGTGCCTATAAAGTGCTTAAAACAGTGCCTGGAATGGACATAGTAAGTACTTAGTAAGTGCTAGTATTTACCATTGTTTTTACTGATTCTTATAACAATACCATTAACAGCATTAATAGTATTTGGTTTATATTTGAGAAGATTGGAAAAGGCTTTGCAAGAATTGGTAGTTGTATTAGTTTGCTTCAACGGCCATAACAAAATACACCAGACTGTATGGCAGAAACAGCATAAATTTATTGCATTACTGTTTTGAAACCTGGAAATTAGAGATCAGGATGCCAGCATGATCTCTTTTTGGTATGTTTCCTCTTCCTGGCCTGGAGACTGTCACCTCCTTGCTATGTACTCATATGGCATAGAGAGATGAAGTGAGCAATGTGTTTGCTTTCTCTTCTCCTGAGAGTAGTAATCCCATGTGGAAAGATTTCCAATCCCGTGTTTTCATTTACACCCGATTACCTCCCAAAGTGGCCCATCACTAAATACATTACACTGGGAGCCTCAGGTTCAACATGTGAATTTTGAAGGAATGCAGTCCACTACATAGTAGTAGTTAAGCTTCATTTTCAAGGGCTAATACAATTTAGAACTTTGATAGAAGAGACTGTCATGTAAAAGATCCAGGTGTGTAGATGGAAACAAATCTGATAAATCAATTTATATTCCAGAAAAAAAATGCCACATAAAGGCCTCGTTTTCGTATTATTGATACCAGTATTAATATCAGCAACACCTAGTATTAACAACAGTAACAATAATAACATCTACAATTATCAGGTGCCTGCTAATTACTTGTGAACAAGAGAGCTGTAACAACTCTCTCAGCTAAGAAAAACGTTAAAGATTTAGACAGGCTTCTCCTGCTCTGACCTCTCTTTCACCTCTGTTTTTATAGCTGATCTAACCAGTGAGGTCCCTCCCCTCACTTTGCTTAGAGCATTTACTGCAGAAAACTTGTAAATTGTTTCTCTGCTCCTTTGAGATACAAATTTTTAAATGCCTCTTGCTAATGTTACAACTCAGACCTGTCTTTCTCAAGGATCTGTGAATGATCCTTTTGAAAAGTAACCATTAAGAAAGCTAGTACTCCTGTGTCCCTGTCTCGGTGGGAGGGTAAGTGCCAAACTTCAGTGGATTCCTACCTTCAAGATGTACAAACTACATCCAGTTACAATGATAAAAGAAAGTTTACTTTTTCTATGGGTAAAGCCAATTAGCAAACACAGATGGCCTATGATCCTTCTGATTCAGGCTTTTAAATATACTCCACTATTTGTTTCAGTGGAATTAAGTTCGACTCCATTCCACCCTTTCTCCCCTATTGCAATAGATTTTAACACAATCTTACTTTCCTATTTATTTTGACCAGTGGAATTTCTGCTTTGTCATCTGTTGCTGCGCTATTTACATATAATATAGGCATTTGTATAGTCATCTTAGTCGTCCCAGGAGTAAATAACTTTTTTTTTTTTTTTTTTTTTTTTGGAGTGCAGTGGCCTGATCTCAGCTCACTGCAAGCTCCGCCTCCTGGGTTCCTGCCATTCTCCTGCCTCAGCCTCCGGAGTAGCTGGGACTACAGGCGCCCACCACCTCGCCCAGCTAGTTTTTTGTATTTTTTATTAGAGACGGGGTTTCACCGTGTTAGCCAGGATGGTCTTGATCTCCTGACCTCGCGATCTGCCCATCTCGGCCTCCCAAAGTGCTGGGATTACAGGCTTGAGCCACCGAGCCCGGCCAGGAGTAAATAACTTTTTTAATCTCCATTTTTAAGTGGAAGACATAGAATTAGACTAATAGAAATTAAGGAAATATCTCAAGGTCACTCGTATGACAAAAAGTGAAGCCAGTTTTTGTAACTCAACAAATTGTGCTGACTTACCCAACATTCTACACTGCTTCCTTTACAATCATTAGCTTGAGCTGCAAGGGGAGAAATAGCAAGGATAACAGTTCATAGCTCTCTTTTTCTATCATTAAGTTGTTAGCAGACCCCACCTTCCCTCCTACGCTTCTACTCAGTGATAATTTCTTAATTATCCCTCTTTAGTTGTTTATATGCCAGCCTCATAGGACAAAAACTTATTTCTAAAAGTAAAATTCTTATCTACTTCTTTGCTCAATGCATGTAGAAATTCTCCACAGAACTGGAAGTTGTCTACACAATAATAACTAGTTTATTGAGTTTAAGATAATGACAGCTATAATCTCTTTAATATTAAGACTGAGTTGTACCATCGTTGTGTGAGTATGTTATATGTATGTGTGTGTATATGTTTACAATATAATGTCTTTCATTTTAGAAAGTAAATTAAAATGAATAAAAAAGATTAGATAAATTACCTTTTTATATTAATTTACTTAGTGGGCCTTCCTCATGCACAGGCGCTTATATCGTGTACTGGCATCCATTTGCAAGAAATATATCTTTTATTATCGTATTTCAGGTATACAAGAGGGGAAGAATGCCACATTTATAGGATATAATGATTAGGTAATTAAGTATAAATGGATATCAGATGATAAATTACATGTCCAGGTTTCAAATTAAAATTGAATTATAGTCTATTTACTTATTAACTCAGACATGTTAGAGAATGATTGGTCCAGTATTACAAGCAGCACAAGTATTTTGGGTAAGTAAATATAGTAAAAAATAAATTATGTTAAGCTGATAGCCTAGCATATTACATAAAATAAGCATAATAAATAACAGATGACATTTATGTAAATGTGAGAGATAAACTATGTATGTTAGATTATAGGTTAAAATAAGAGCTCTATTTTTTCTTATAACACAGAATGCTGAATGTTTAAAATTTTAATAAAGATTTGTTTTTCATAAAGGCTTAAAGATCTTAAAGATACTATATGGATCATATTTAAATTACAGAATAAAAAATGTGATGTTTATCTCTTAAAAGACAAAAATGAATATACAATATTTTACAAGTTTTTATATTGCAATGAGATTCACAATCTGTGAACAATATACCAGCATATTGCTTCAGGGCATGACTATCAAGAGTCAAATTCTGATTACTAGGTCTTATGCCTGCCCAGATTTGAGTGGGTAATTTTTATCTCAATGGCATCATTTGTATTCAGTTCATCCATTGACATTTACCTTGGATGTTGACTTACCCTCCAAAGGAAATTATCAATTCAGGAGAAAAATGAAGGCTCAGGCATTGTAAAGCTCCCACTGCAACACATAAAGCTCCACTACCAGCAAGATAGCTTCAGCCAAAGCACTTAATTCCTTCTTGATCATTTGACAAAGAACAAATTTAAAGCTAGGGACTTAACTTAGAATTGATTTTTGCATCACCGGGACAAATTAAGAAGTTGTTCACAATGTTTAAACTGGATGGAAAAAGCAAAGAAAATGCTGAATAAAAGGACCCATGTGCTCTACATTCATTAAATACATGATAATAAAATATTTTTGAAGGTAAAATACTTAATGGTGAAGAAATTTTTGCATTGTGATGCACGGCAGTGAAAAAAAATAATTTATGAGAAGTCACATCACTTTTTCTAGGCTTAGAGATGGCCCACCTTGAAACTGAACCTCTTTGATCATGAAAATATAATGTCAATTCTTCCACACACATTTGTGTGAATTCAATTGTGTGGGGAAAACTACAAATGTAAAATGTATGTTTTGTATCATGTCTTTAATAAAACACATTATATAAGTGTATATATGCAGAATTGTGACATTGCAAACTTAGAATTTTTATCACCCATTCTGTGCTTCCATTCCATACATTTTGCCTATAAATTCTCCTTCATTCTTAGAAGACTGTGTGTGTGTGAAGTGAACTTATGTGTGTGTTATTGTGTTAATATTCTCATCAAAGTGTGTCTTTCCAGAAGTTCTGAAGCTGAGATTGTCCTAGAATAAGAGGGATATATGGGGCTGGCATTTTTCTACTTGTCACATTGGAGTAAATATAGTGAGGCACTAGATTGGCATATGCAGTGTTGTCTGGACTAACTAAATTGACCATGTCTTGTACATCAATCTGTTACAGACTATTAAGAAAAAAATGTTTCTTCTAATCCAGGGAGATAAAACAATGCTGTTGGGCGTTGCCCCTGAGGGGAACATGTATTTGTATTGGCTAGTACTCTGGAACACGTAAGTGTACAGATTTCTTTCCAGAACATTTTGATTGGGCCTAGATTCTAAGGTATTATACTGCCAAGTGAATTCAATCTGTGAGGGTTGCGATAAACACTCAGAATGGTGAAGTACCCTAATTACAGAAGTACCCTGAAGTCCTAGTAGGTTTCAAGGCCTCTCAGTGTAGGTAACTGTTTTGAATTCCTTTGAGCATTTTCTTTCTCTTAGTACTACACTCTCAATCTTGTTAACAATCCCTGTCATTTTTAGTTGTGCTCTCTGTAATTCTGACAGGAGAGCGCCCTACCTGAGGCTGGAGTAGGGTCTTTACTGGGAAAAAACCCTGTTTCAAAGTAGCCATCTGAGAAGTTGTAGGACAGAAGTTATCGACAGAAGAGCAAAGACTTGGGCAACAAGACAGGCTAAAGTGGACTTGCTCCAGAATGTACCTGAAATACTACATTGAAGAATACTCAATATTAGATGGGGGTGTGGTAAAGCAAAGGGAAAATTCTCCACAACTAATGATGTAAAACCATAATAAAGAACATTTTGCAATATTTATAATCTCAGTAATTTGGTAGACTGGGAAAACATGATTGATGGATATACCTGAAGTACTAAATATGTACCTATGGGCACGTGGAAAGTACCCCTTCTACAATGTCAGTCATTATCAAAGGGCATGCATTTTTAGGGCCACCTCAGACTCTAGGATTCCCTTCCCCTGCTGTTGTTTGGCTTCATGTTGACATTATTTTGAATGTCAGCCTGCTTTTCATTTTCAGTAAGATTAACATTAAAATATCACCAAGAAATTCTCTTTCTTCTTTCTCTCTCTGAACTTACTTACCACTCCTTCCTCCACATGGCATGTAAAGTTCCCAATACTTTTCCTCTCTTGTGAAGCAGAGCTTCTTCCTGTTCTGATGTGTGTGCCACCACATGACACCAAAGATCTTGGGATTTTATTTTCTTCTCCTTATACTGATGGAGTTATTTTCACAATATACATACATATGTGAGTTGGCAAGAAACCAATTTTAATAGTGGATATATCTAAATGTTAACATTGTGGATTATTTTTATTTTTTTCCTTGAGCTTATTTTTGATTCCCAAATTTTCCACAATGGAATTATATTATATTGCATTGCAAAAATGAATTAAGAAAATACATTACTGATCATCTATTTATGGAATAAAATGGGGCTCACGTAAGTATGAAAAAATGTGGCCAAATTAATTGATTGGCAAATTACCATTTCTCCTCATTTGTTTACCCTGTGCTGTCTCTTTCTTCTCTGAAGTGATATGAATCCTGGATAAATCTGATATATGTATATTTATGGCAGAGTAGCAATTTACATTTCACATGAAATTATGCTTCCAATTACTAAATCAAGGAGTCATCAAAAACATCTTGATCACCATAAAAAGGAAGGTAGCAATAAAAGTAATACACTTTTTGATTATTACTTTAGGCAAATTAAAACTTCAATGAGGCACAAAAAGTTATGCTGGGAAGTCACGTACAACAAAAGCCTAAAGGATAAATTCTATCTTGAAAACATCGCTCTTGACTTTTGTTTTGTTTTGCCACAAACCTGTTATAATCCAATTTATATGGACTAGGTTTTCTATTGTCTAAAAGTCCTAGACAATTAAAAGCCCCAGGTCCTTTTTAAATTTGAACTGCTGCTCACCTTTGGAGTTATTGAAAACGTCTCAATGTTTATTCTCAAACATGATTTTTTAGCTTCAAATTGTCTATAAAACTTAGATAAGAAATCACATACAACATATTTTATATTTCCTCATCTATGTCTTGGAAGTAATAAAGTAATAGAATGCATTTGATCACAATATGTTTATTTGTAATTAACTTTGGATTTTATTCTGGAATCACATGTTTTGAAAGTATGATCTTAGAGTATGATTAATGTTTGAAAAATCATGTTTTCAATGGTTAAAAATATATAACAAGCAAATAACTCATTTTTTGTTATTTTGTACCATCTTTAGATATTAGATTTTGAAAGAGAATTTATACATCTGATGTGTAATAAAATGATTACAAAACAAGGTATAATGTATTATAACTTCTTAAGTCAAAATAATAAAGGGCACATGTTTGGAAGGTAGTGGCCATCTATTTTCAGCAAGGAAGAAAATTATATCAATATGTACACCCATAAACAAGAAAATCTGGGTAATAACCACTGGGAGATAAACTTAAGGGCTTTCAATTAATTCATGTGCATGACTCAATTTCAAATTTTAAAAAAGTTCATAGAAGCTTTATATTTGTATTTCATCATAATTTTCCTTTAATAAATAAGTAAGGGCAAGGTAAATACTAAATCAAACATGACATTTATTTTTCCTAATAATGATCATTTTTACTCTCAAGACATGTCTCTACTTCATGTCATTTTGCTAGTACTTTACTTAGTAGAGCATCAGTGACTTTACTATTTCCCTGCTCAAAGGCATTTCATAATCATTCCTTAATGCTACCTAAGAAAGCAATCTGTATTTACTCTATTTTTTTCCTATTCTTCAAAACTTATACTCTCATCTGGCCCTAGTGTACTGTTTGGAATACCCTAACATACCCTGCTGATATTGCACCTAGCAGTTATCTTATTATGTTTCTAAAATGTCTTCTCTATTCACCTTTACTTAATACAATCATACATATGTAGAAAAACTTTCATCCCTGCATTTTCAATGTCTCTTTTATTCTTCTGAAGTGAAAAAGATACCCCCAAAATAGCCCTAAATTTCTGAAGTACCTCGTTATCAGCCAGATAACATACAACTTCAATTGTCTTTTTTTTGTGCTAATTCAAAAACATGGCTCGACGTCATTTTCTAAAATGAAGGCTTCTAGAAGTCTAGCAGCCTGACTTAAATTATTGTATATCCCAAATAGACTTAGTCAGTAATTATGTCATTAGTGGAAAGTTAAATATACGATGATTAGAGGAAGAAATTATTGACAATCATAAAGCTCCCAGATGTAAATCTTCATATGCTTCTACAACTACAGTGTCAATCTGTCAGCTGTGTTGCATTTTTCTCCGTGGCCAAACATTTAGTGAGGGTTAGAAGGAGGTAATAAATGAAGGAGGTAATAAATGAAGTTAAGATGCTGAGAAAAAATAATTATCTTTAACATTTTGGCATAACAGAAGAGCCCCACGTGTGTTCCATAACAAGATACTGGAAAACCCTAAAATAGGTGAAAAATGCTCAGTTTTATTACTAAGTAATGTTGTAGCAGTAGAGTAAATTCATTCTTGGCTTTGCTGGAGATCCCTTTTGCCAAATCTAAATGTTTTTTCTTTGTCTTACATGATTTGGTTCAATAATGGTGTGAAATAAACAAGTTATGAAATTAAACATTCATTCTGTAAGAAAGTATAGTGCATTTGAAATATTGCAAGAATATTGATTTGCTGCACCCATAAACCTATGTAACAAACCTACACGTTGTGCACATGCACCCCAGAACTTAAAGTATAATAATAATTAAAAAAAGAAATATTGCAAGAGTAAACACCTAAAAACCTGAGCTCTAGTGATCTTTAAACACGTCTCTTATTCTTACTAGGTATCATAGATATTGTTTATAATGTGGTAAGTTTGACCTTTAAAAATTTCTCTAGGACATGTAACATTGGAATAAATTAAATTATCAATTTGTTGATTGATTCAGTGAAATTAATAATATTCTGATATTCCATTTGATGTAAATTTTATTTATTTTACTTCAAGAAAATAAACACGGATTCTAATGGGATCAAAATCACAAAGGAATTTTTGAGGTGGCATTCAAATACAACACAAAAGAAGCAGTTCATTGTATAAATTTTGCAGATTTCTCAGGGCCGAAATAGAAACTTCAGCCCTTTTGAATACCTCCGCTGACTCTCTCTTAAGATTGTCTCTGAGGAGAAAAGAGAAGTTGGACTTAATCTGTAATATTGGTGAGCCCACAGTTTGAGTAGAATCATTGTGCTCTCTTCCTTTTCCCTCTTCTTTACATATCAGTTGCATGGAAATCAGACTAAAGGTTTTAGGTGCATTGACTTAAGGTCTACTTTCTGGCAAATGGCTACTGATTTCTTGTTCATATCCTTTTTTACACTCCTCTGCTCACACATAGCATAGTATTTAATATAAATTTGTGCACATTTCCACATTGTATTAAGTTCAACAACTGGTTGTTTGCAACATCTGAATTGGGAATTTTGTGCAGAGGCAGTGTAGAGTACATGTATGGAGGAATAAGAGTACATATTTACTCTTGATTCTCATCAATTCAAAATTTAAGAGAGATTTGAGTCTTTTAAAACTAGAGAGACTTGACTCTTTTGACAGTGTTTAAATATTATAAAATACCATTGAAACCCACATTTCCTCCTAAAAATGCTAATTTATTCCAATGTGAGAACACCTGAAATGTTCAATTAATAAATCTCTGCTATTTGCATGATGTGTGTTTGTGTGTGTGTGACATTGATATTGAGGTATGACTGATTAATTAGATTATATACCAACAGCTATACTGTGTATTCATACAAGACCAAAAAGGCACAGTGACCAAAAAAATCTAAAGTCATAATTTTGAATTTTCACCATACACACAAATGTATGTCTTAATCAGTAACCATTAAAATATATAAAGTCTTTGGTACTTGGCCTGATCAGTAAAGAAGATCCTTTGATTAGTCCATAATTATCACAGTTCAGTTACCAGATTTAAAACCAATAATACTAATAAACAGCATTATAATCGAGTGTGTATAAATTACTCTTTCTTGGCTGTTTGAGAAAAATCATAAGGTTTTTTTTCAATACATTTTATTGTGTATATTTAAGGTATACAACGTGATGTTATGGGATACATATGGACAGTAAGAAGGTTAATAGAGTGAAGCTAATTAACATATCCATCCCCTCAGAGTTACTCATTTTGCTTTTGCTTTTGTGGAAAGAGCAGCTAAAACCTTTTCCTTTAGCATAAGTCTCTTACACAGTACAATTTTATTACCTAAAGTTATCATGTTATGTATTAGAGCACCAAACTTGTTCTTCCTGTATATCTGCTACTTTGTATCCTCTGACCTACATCTCTCCATTTCCATCCCTCCCCCACCACTGTTTTGTTTTCTCTGTATATTTAACTTTTTTTTAGATTCCACATATAAGTGAGATCATGTAATATTTTTTTTCTGTGTCTGGCTTATTTCACTTAGCATAATATTCATCATGCTGACCATGTTGTAGTAAGTGTCAAAATCTTATTCTTTTTTAGGGAATAATATTTTATTACATATAATTTATCACAGTTTTCTCTTCTTTTTTCTTTTTTATTGATATCTCAACCATGGTGGCATTTTTTTCAATACCATCCTTGGATTCCAAGGATAAATCCCACAAAATTCAATTTGATAATATTTTATTAATTATTGTCGGTAATTTTATCATATGGTATAGTTATTTTTGTCTTTGATATAGAGGTTAGAGTAGCCGTTTGAAAGGATTGAGTAATTTTTTTCTGTCCTCTGAATTCACTTGAGTAAAGTAGGGATTACCTATCTTTTGAAAGTTTGGTACAAATTAACTATAAGATTCTGGCTGACAGAAACACAGTTTTGGGGATCATGCATTTAACATGTAATATTACACTTACTATGTAATGTTACAATTTTAATTTTATTATCTCAAATCATCTGACACCTATGACTCTCATCCAAGAGAACAAAATTGTTTATAGCAGAAAAAAACTGGCAAACTTGATGATTTCAAAGATAAGCTAATAGAACTTTGGAAGAAGGTAAGTCAGTGATTCACAGTGTTCATGGTGGTTCTTCTAAGGGATGGGATTTGGTGAGTAAATGTAGCTCAGTAGGGTTTTCAGTTCTATTATAAGTAAGTACCTCAATAAATGATGGTATTATAGGTTATTTTTAGTTTCTTTTTATATTTTTCCCTGTGTTTTTCAAGAAAAAAATCTAAATAAAAATCATATTTATGCTAAAGTGTAAAACAATAACACAAAATTCTGGCTCAGTATTTCTCAAAGGGAAAAATTTGATTTCAGATTTAATTTATTTAATGGTTACTGGTTTACTCTATGTTTTATATGTTAAATCAATTTTGGTAAATAATATTATAGAAAATTATCTACTTCATCTTAGTTTTCAAACTTAATGACATTGTATTTTAGCATTTTAGGATGTTATATTTACATTGGAAAAAAATGTATATTCTGCTACTCTTAGATGGAAAGTTCTGTATATATTTATTACATTCATTTGATTAAAAGTGCAATTAAAGTTCAATATTTCCTTATGACTTTTCTGTCTGTTGATGTATTCCTTGTTGAAAGTGGAGTCCTGGCCGGGCGCGGTGGCTCAAGCCTGTAATCCCAGCACTTTGGGAGGCCGAGACGGGTGGATCACGACGTCAGGAGTTCGAGACCATCCTGGCTAACACGGTGAAACCCCATCTCTACTAAAAATACAAAAAACTAGCCGGGCGAGGTGGCGGGCGCCTGTAGTCCCAGCTACTCAGGAGGCTGAGGCAGGAGAATGGCATAAACCCGGGAGGCGGAGCTTGCAGTGAGCTGAGATCCGGCCACTGCACTCCAGCCTGGGCAACAGAGCGAGACTCTGTCTCAAAAAAAAAAAAAAAAAAAGAAAGTGGAGTCCTGAAGTCTTCTCATATTATTGTTTTGCTATCTCTTTCTTTGTTTATGTCCATTAATATTTTCATTATGTATTTAGATGCTTCAATTTGGGACATAATTGGTTATGTCGTCTTTATCAATTCATCCCTATATAATTAAATAATGACCTTCTTTGTCTTTTGCAACAGTTTTTGACTTGAAGTTTATTTAATCACTTGTAAGTATAGCCACCTTTGCTCTCTTTTGTTTAGCATTTGCATGGATTATCTTCCCATTTTAACTTTCAACCTATATGTGTCTTTAAAGCTTAAGTGAGTCTCTGGTAAGCAGAATATAGTTCAATCATATATATACACATATATTTATTTATTTTTTATTTTTATATATATATGAGGAATCACCACACCGTCTTTCACAATGGTTAAAGTAATTTACATGTTTGGGTTGGAGAATTCATTCCATTTATATTCAATATATTATTGTATTATTGATAGTTAAAAACATGCTGCTATTTTGTAGTTTGTTTCCTAGTTTTTTTGTTGCTTTTTTCTTCTTTATATCTTTATTCTTTGCTAGTCCACCTGTGTGATTAGATATTTTGTAGTTCTTAGCTTTTATTTCTGTCTCTTTATTGTTTGTATATTTACTGCAGTTGTCTTGTTTTATGGTTACCATGAGCTTATATAAAGCATCTTATAGTTGTAATCTGCTTTTTTCCATGGTTAACAAATTCTATCATATACAAAGACTTTAGAAGTTTACCCTCCTCCTCACAATGTATGTTTTTAATAACACTATTTACATATTATTTATTATGCTTTTGTTAAAACTTACTAGAGCTTTAGTTATTTTTGATCATTTTGACTTTTTCCCTTTATACTAGAGACGTGTAAGATTCACATACCATTATTATAGTATTGAAATACTCAGTTCTTGACTCCTTATTTACTTCTGCCAGTTAGTCTTATACTTTCTTATGTCTTCATGGTAATAATTGACATTGTTTATTTTTGTTTGGAGGACTCCCTTAAGCTTTTCTTTTAAGTCAGATCTAATGATAATATATTTTCTTGACTTTTGTTTCTGTGTGAAAGACTTTATTTCTTCTTATTTCTGAAGGAAACCTTTACTAGATATAGTATTCTTGGCTGAATGTTATTATTTTTTTCTTGAAGTACTTCGAATATATCCTATTTCTCCTAGCCCATAAGGTTTCTGCTGAGAAATACATTGATAGTCTAATGGATATTATATGTGGCTTGCTTTCTCTTGCTGTTTTTCAAATTCTCTACATGTGACTGCTTTTTGAGAGTTTAATTATAATGTCCCTTGTAAAGGACCTGTTCTGTTTGAGTATATTTAGAAACTTTTAAGCTTCATGGATTTGGATGTTCATATCTTTCCCAAGACTTAAGAAGTTTTTATTGTAAGTAAACTTTCTGTCCCTTTCTCTGTATCCTTACTTCTCACAAAAATAACATTGGTTTGCTTAATGGTGTTTCATAAGACCCATAGTCAGTCTCCATGCTTTGTCATTAAATTTTTCTATTTTCTTTCTCCTAAATTATTTCCAAAGGCCTATTTTCAAGTTTATAGACTCTTTCTTCTGTTTAATCTAGATTGCTCTTGAAGCTCTCGGTTATTTATATATTTTTAATTTCCTTGATTGAATCCTTTAGCTCCAAGTTTTGTGTTTCTTTATTTTATGGTATCTATCTCTTTGTTAAATTTATCATTCACATCATGAATTGTTTTCCCGATTTCCCTGAAGTGTCTATTTATATTCTCTTGTAGCTTGCTGAGTTTCATTTGGATCATTATTTTAAACTTCTTTTCAGGCAATTTGTAAATTGCTTTTTCACTGAGGTCCGTTACTGGAGAATTTTGAGGTCCTTCGGTGGTGTCATATTTCCTTGCTTTTTCAAGTTTCATGTATTCCTGTGTTAATGGCTGTGGATCTGTTGGAGCAATCACCTCTTCCAAACTTTAGTGTGGCTTTTGTACAGAAAGACTTTCACTTGAAGTCAGGCCTGAGCAAGCAGGTTGGACAGGGTGCCGCAGCTTTTGCTCTGTGTGAGTTCAGCGATGTAGTCTCTGTGCAGCTTATTTAGTTGCTATCAACATTAATGACACTTGTGAGTGGTCTAGGTTGCAGAATTTTGTGGCAGTGACAGTGACTGCCTAAGTTATTAGGGCCAGGGCTTTGTGAATTCTCTTGATCTTGCCTTCCTCACAGTGGAGAGTCTTAACTGAGGAGATATCTTTTGATATTAGGGCTAAGATGGCTCATAGGCAGTAGAAACTGCATTGGGATCCAGAGCATTGGTGCTCGGAGCAGCTGTAGAGCAAAGTTTTAATGGAACTACTGCAGCACTTGGGACTTGAGGTTTAGGTTCACTATCCCAAGCACAAGTGAATGCATTTCTTTTTTCACTATTCTGGGATCTGTTTTTCTGAGGCATACTTTGGCAGCTTGGGCTCAGAAGTGACTGAAGACTTAGCCTCCAGGGAGCTGGCCACAGATACAATTTAGAATCTAGAACCAACAGGGCACAATAGTAGCTCAGGCTACAAGGGATGACAGACCATGTGGTGGTGACTCTGGACCTTGGTCTGTTGTGACCTAGTAGTAGCTCAGACTCTGTGAGGCCAGGTGTAGCAGCACCAAGGACCCAGGAAAGGCTAGATGCTGCTGTGCTTTGGGCCATGGGTTTTGAGGAAGAGTACAGCAATGACTATTACCCAGAAAGGCAGAGTGCCTCAGCAGTTCAGACTGGGGGTTAGTCCAGTTCTAGGTAGGTGAGGCATTGTTGTTGTTCAGCCTGGAGGTAAGGTAGCATAGTTCCACCAAAACTCTGATACCCTGGGATACAAGGCATTGCATCTACTCCGCCCCAGAAAGTACAACTCCAGAGGTCCGTGGAGTTTCTGGATCCCTGAGAGGTAGGGCACTACATCAGCTGTGGTGCTGGGAGATGAATCTCCTCCAGTGTGCAGGGGACTTGACATCACAATGAGGCGGGGTACCATATCTGCTCTAGGTCCAAGGATGGACTGTTCTGGTAGTTTGTGATGAGGCTCTGAGTTCCCAGACATGCACAAAATGTCAGCTCATCCCTGAGGAGAGGGTACAGCAGTGACTAGGATGAAGTGGATGAAACATCTATGCAGCAGCTTGGCCTAGGGCATAACAGCTATGCTTGGAGATGGCATGCTAATTCACAGGCACGATGAAGCAAAAGTGAGCCTCAGAGATTGAGGAATGTGATAACTACTTACCTCCAGAGCAGGACACACTCTTAGCAGTGGCTTAAGTTCCAAAATGGCACAGATAAGTGACAGCACAGGCCATAGGAGGACATAGGAAGGTGAGTGGGGCACAGCCTTGGCCTCTTCTTTGGGGATGGCTCAGTGTTTTGACTTTGGAGAGCTCCTTCAGATGGGCTAAGAACCTTGAGGACAGTAGGGGACTCCAGTAGCAAAGACTGAAGGGGTCCACACCAATAATGGAGGCTTCTGGGTTCTTCTTGTCTCCCTTTTCCCTTTAGGGAGAAGTCCCTCCTGGTTTCAAGTTGCTCCCACCTAGGGGGAAATAGGGTGGCAGAGGCCAGGTGTCTTTTTTTTAAATTTTCCCTTCTATATGAGGCTGTGCTTGGTTTCTGTGCTCTGCAGAATTTCTGCTTCTTTGCTGTTCCCTGGTGCTTTTTATTAGTTAATTTAGTTTAAATATGATTGTTTATTTGTTGTTTTGTGTGTGTGTGTGTGTGTGTGTGTGTGGCAGGGAAGAGTGCTAGGAGCTACTACTCGACTGTCTTGCTGATGCCACTTTTGACAGGAGATCTTTTAGAAGCTCAGAAACATAGCAAGTAAAAAGAAAATTAACCTAATACTTGAGAATTTTGAAAATTCCTATGAATAGTGTGTTACTACTGATGGAATACCATTATCAAGAAAATATGTTTAATATGTTCTAACATTTTAACTCTATTGACAATATAACATATTAAGAAGTATGAACCTATGCAAGTGTATTAAAATTGGAGTCAAATACAATGTATATTTTAATATTCATTTAGTTTCCAAAAGGATAATAATGTGTATCACTCATTTGTATATAAAAAAATATTTTCAGTGAAGCAATTTGGGAAAAAACTATTTCACAGCTAATACTGCTCTAAAATTATTTAATATTGAGAGTCTAAAGAAATAAGTACAATTTGCAATGAATCTCTATTTGAAATAATTAAATAAGAAAATGTATGCACACTGTGTATTAGTCAAGTTCATCAAAGCTAAAGTATCAATAATAATTTATATAAACTTTCTTTAATGGTAAAAATCTACATGTGTATATAATTTTATTGTTTAATAAATTGGTTTTGCTTTTCTTATTTAATTTAAACCTCAAGTGTATTAGATCTTTTGGGATACAAAGATATAGGTTTCTTGGTCACAGCAGCCAAATTGGAAGCCCTAAATAACCACATGTGACTTGTGCCTCTCATATTGGATAGTACAGATATAGAACTTTTCCATAATCACTAGAATATACTGTACAACCCTGCTTTCAATTATGTCTAATTTATCTTTTTGCGAGAAGCATGCAATACATTTTAAACAATCTATTCTGGTTTCCCCCTGGGCCCTTCCAGTTGGACTCACCAACTCCAGTCCTTTCCACTGGTCTTCAAATAAGATGAATTTGAATACTGACTACATAGTCATCATTCTGACCACATCGTTGTTTACATGTTATAATTTGTGAATACCTCTTTTAATTCTCGGGATCTAAAATTGAATATATTCCTTCGGTTAGTGTCCAAGCATCAGAAAGTTCAGCAGAAATAAAATACAGCAAGATTATCAGTGAATACCCTGGCTATAGAAACTGTTTTCCTCATCTAGACCAACCTTCGTTGAGATTTGATGGCAGTAAATTTATCCAAATTCTTAAATGCAAACATTTCTTTAACCGTGTTTCTCCAACTTCTATTTATACAATTTCATGTTTAACATAAATTCAAGACTTTATATTACTGTTAATGTTCTCTGGATGTGATTTTGTTCCTTAACTGTGTTTCTCCAACTTCTATTTATACAATCTCATGTTAAACTTAAATTCAAGACTTTATATTACTGTTAATGTTCTCTGGATGTGATTTTGTTCACATGTTAAGTTTAACTACATATTTTCTAATCATTCAACATATTTAGAATCACCCTATTTCTGGGTTATTTCTAAAGTTGATCAACATAACATAAAAGTTGTCGTAAAGTTAGTTTTAAAAAATTATGATAAGCCTGAATTAAAAACAGGGTGTTCACTAGCCAAAGATTCAGTACAAATTTTAACACATTGGGCAAGACTCTTTGGACATTTAATCAATTATAAATCAATGTAATCTACAGTATCCTCTAACACATATTAATCTCTTTTTGAATTTCCTGAATTCTTCACATTAGAAAACATAATGGTTTTGGTTTTTATGTGTTCAATATGTTTTGTACATTTAATTGAATAGTTGGCTAAAGCAATTGATTGAACTATATGTTACCAGCTTAATACGGTGGGATTTACAATACCCTTTAAAGAAAATAAGGGGGATTTGAGAGCAATGCTGAAGAGGCTTAGAAACTTAGTTGGAAAATCAGTATGATTTGAATTCTTACAGTTGGATTATTTCCTACTGATCTCTGAAATTTGGTTTTATGTATTGGACTCATTTTATTAAGAGTTCTTTAAAAACACTTGTACATATATTTGCCAACACATTTGAAATCAAAATGATTATAATTATAAATATCAATCCTTTCTAAGATTTCTTTCTTTAGTGTCTTCATTTGTGTGTATGTTAGTATATTTGTGTATGTAAATGTGTGTTTGTGTGTGGGAAATAATGTGTTTGTGTCATAATACTCTTTCATATATGATATAAATACTATGATCAGATTACCTATCAGTAGGTAAATTCAGTATTCAGATTTCCTCAGTTTTACTTATGTTGGTGTGTGTGTGTGTGTGATTTAAGCTTCATAAATTTTATTTTTGTTTAGGTTCTTGTACATAGCTCCACAGTCAAGATAATGAATAATTACAACATTTTAAAAAATCCCTTTTGCCATCATATATGTTCAGCAGTATCTAACAGCCTTCACAGTATCTAATTAATATAAAAGATATCAATATATTATTAAATTCACATTGACAAAAAGAAATTAGGAATAATGTTTACAGCTTGTTTAGCAAGATGATTCACTTGAATTTGAATGCATACATGTCTGAAATATTAGAAAAAGAAATAATACAGTTTTATTGTAAACCTACCACCCATTATTATATAGGTTTAACCAATATGGTGAAGCTAAAATATCTGTAATGCATTACAAAAATTTATGACAAAAATTAAGAAATCCAGTACTTAATGACCATAAATAACATGAGAACTTTAATAAGCACTGGTAACATTGCATTTTTTCTAAACAATAACTAAATTTTAACTACATGTTTGTGTATCTAAAAAGAAAAAGTGCAACTTTCCCAAGTATTAAGTGACACATATTTTAAAAGATATTTTTGAAAAGTTATCAGAAACTCTAGTAATACAATCATTTTTATTCATAAAATTATGAGAATTTAGTAAATATTAAAACCTGTTTTCATACAATGGTAAATTCCTATAGATTAGGATTACAGGATGGAATGTTTTTGAGATTTTCTCTGTTATCTTCTAAATCTCAAGAAATGTGCAGAGTTCAGTCTTTCCTTTTTGCTGTCTACAATAGGATTTCATGTAATAATGAATAAAGAGGTGAGAATAAATCTATCGCCTTACTTTTTGTTGTCAAGTGCCTGAAATAATTAAAATGATTTTAATAAACCCTGATACGGATGTGGATGTGTAGAGTAGGAAAAGCTTGTAGTGATTGCAATGAAAACATTGATTTTAAAGGGATAAGTAGAATCCACAAGACAGAGAGACCACTTTACTGCATTCCTAGAGATTAAGGGAACTATGTCCTGATTTCTTACATTGCCTCAGAATAAACCTTACATAGTTTATCCAGGAAGTTGCTCCAGGGCTTTTAGCTTCCCAAAAGCTACATCCCTGGCTAAATAATCCTACATCCCAAAATTCCTTTGACATCTTACCAGTGTTGATTTCACTCCATTTCCAGTACACCATGAAATAAAATATTTTAGACACAGGTTAAAATTCCATTTAATGTACATTTTATGATCACTTTTATAGGATGAAAATTTAAAGTCTGATGCAAAACATCAGCAGAGTGATTTAGAGGCAAGTCATAAAGTTTTAGACATTAATTCATGAGTTTTAGCTGGTCTGCTGAAGTTTTTATCTCATATAATACCATCCACAATGTATTTCCTAAGGGAAGCCTGGTAAAGACTACATAGATGGATGAACATTCACTGTGTATGAGGAAGAAATAGCACAGAAACTTAGCATGTAAATTATCACATTTGGTTCATGTTATTGTTAAAGATTTAAATATGTACAATATCTGGATATACTAAGTGACCTAAAACATCAAAAAATAATGTATGTATGTATCTCCACATCTCTTTCTAAGTATATGTATGGTTATGTCTACATGGATAGCTAATATATTTGTCTTGTTGCTCATACTCTTGTCTTCCTTGACTCCATTCTCTTTTACAAACTTTGTTAACTACTCCATTTTCATCCATGTAATGTCATTATATCTGCTTAGGATTTAGCATAAACTAACCATTATTCTTGCTTCCAGTGTTTTCTATAACCTGTCTCTTGTCCACAAATATAAATAATTCCTCTCTAATTTGCTAGAGAAACTTTTTACTTTTCCTATTGTAATTTTGATTAGGTAAAGTGTATTCATTCATAAAATGTCTTAGAAGTCCTAACAGTCTCTAAGTTTACTGGGCAAGAGATTGTCAGATACATTTTCACATATTCTATATTATTTAGCTTGTTTTGAGAGGTACTCACTAAATATTGGGGGGGAAATGAAGAAGATTGCCTCTCCAAGGTAGTTAAATTATGAAATAGTCTTAATGGTGAAATTCCAGGATGGGAAGAACAATAACATACCTTCAGTTTCTGTTTTTATATATGAGAAAGGTGTTTGAAGATGCTGAGATTTATTTAGGTTGTTTTGTTCAAAATGTTTTAAAACATTTTTTAATTTTGAAGAGTTTTATTTTTCGATGGTGATATGTAACTCTTTTAGATTACTTCACATACTCTAGATTTGAGTAATATAAAATCAGTTACATTGTCTGAATTGATGTAATATTCATAATAAGTTTATGTTATTCCCTCTAATATTTCCAAGTAAAGTATTTACTTGACATATTTTTTGTTAATTCATAAGATGTATCACTGCAGTATTTATAGCTTCATTTAAAGGAAATTCATAGCTTCATGACACAATTAAAGAATAATTGAAAGCTTTTAACAGATTTCATAAATGTGAGGATGCAACAGCATAAGAATGACCCAGTGGACTTTGGGGACTCAGGGGGAAAGGATGGGAACTGGGTGAGGGATAAAAAACTACAAATTGAATGCAGTGTATACTGCTTGGGTGATGGATGCACCAAAATCTAACAAATCACCATTAAAGAACTTACTCATGTAAGCAAACACCACCTATTCCCCAATAACATGTGAAAATTTAAAAAAATTAAAATGTCAACACGTATGTGAGAGGACTACTTTTACTTATCATTACACATGAGTTCTTACCAGAACCGTTCTTCATAGATTTGAATGAATAACTCAGTTTGGGATATATATGCTCACTTTAGTTAACTCCTATCTTCATTGGTGACATCTTCCAAGTTAACACCTGGAAGTGAATATTGTCAGTCTTTTTCATATGACACATTCTTCCAGTGGATTACTGTATTTGTTAATTTATTGGTTCAAGAAAAATCTTTATTCATCACTTACTCTATGTTAGGTCTGCTCTAGACTCTAGGAACAGGGTCACTAAAAGAGGGAGAGAGAGAGAGAAAGAGACATAAAGGTTGCTTCTGCATTATGGAGTATGTTGGTCCCAGTGTAACCAGAATGTTATCAAGAAATTACAATTTGCACAATATGAAGAAAGGAGAGGCAGAGAGTGCTATGGGGGCAATTGATGAGGTGATCTTATCTTGCCTGGCAGACAAATGTAAGAAAAGAACATTCTGATTAAATGACATTTTAATTAAGTTCTGTATGGATGTGTGATAAGTGAAGTTGCTGCAAACATTTTCAAAGGGGAAAAAAAACATTTAGTATGAATGCCTTGTTCTCTGAAAGAATGTAAAATATAACAGGTTGTGGAACAG
Organism: Piliocolobus tephrosceles; assembly: GCF_002776525.5. Lineage (NCBI taxonomy): Eukaryota > Metazoa > Chordata > Mammalia > Primates > Cercopithecidae > Piliocolobus > Piliocolobus tephrosceles. Next base: position 51,912,358 of record NC_045442.1, on the reverse strand, counting down.
ATGAAAGTAGAGCAGAAAATAAGAGGAATTAGGAGGACAAGTGTGAAATATAAAGGTTGGCCTGGGGGGAGGAAATCAAGAAGGGTCTTGTTGACAGATAATGTTGGATGCTCATAGACATAAGGCCTTCTAATCTAAATTGAAGGTACCAGAGTTTATTGTAAGGACAACGGAAAAGAGTCAAGAAGTAATTGAAAATGAGTCAAGAAGTAATGGAAAACTTTTCTCATATTTCAAAAATAGGATACACTTTACAAGTGATAGCATCTTTCTCTTTATTTTTTATTATACTTTAAGTTCTAGGGTACATGTGCACAATGTGCGGGTTTGTTACATATGTATACAAGTGCCATGTTGGTGTGTTGCACCCATTAACTCATCATTTACATTAGGTATATCTCCTTATGCTATCCCTCCCCCCTACACCCACTCCACAACAGGCCCTGATGTGTGATGTTCCCTTTCCTGTGTCCAAGTGTTCTCTTTGTTCAATTCCCACCTATGAGTGAAAACATGTAGTGTTTGGTTTTCTGTTCTTGCGAAAGTTTGCTGAGAATGATGGTTTCCAGCTGCATCCATGTCCCTACAAAGGACATGAATTCATCCTTTTTTATGGCTGCATAGTATTCCATGGTGTATATGTGCCACATTTTCTTAATCCAGTATGTCATTGATGGACATTTGGGTTGATTCCAAGTCTTTGCTATTGTGAATAGTGCTGCAATAAACATACGTGTGCATGTGTCTTTATAGCAGCATGATTTGTAATCCTTTGGGATTTATAATCCCCAGTAATGGGATGGCTGGGTCAAATGGTATTTCTAGTTCTAGATCCTTGAGGAATCGCCACACTGTCTTCCACAATGGTTGAACTAGTTTTCGGTCCCACCAACAGTGTAAAAGTTTTCTTATTTCTCCACATCCTCTCCAGCACCTGTTGTTTCCTGAGTTTTTAATGATCGCTATTCTAACTGGTGTGAGATGGTATCTCATTGTGGTTTTGATTTGCATTTCTCTGATGATGAGCATTTTTTCATTTGTCTGTTGGCTACCTAAAAGTCTCCTTTTGAGAAATGTCTGTTCATATCCTTTGCCCACTTTTTGATGGGGTTGTTTTTCTCTTGTAAATTTGTTTGAGTTCTTTGTAGATTCTGGATATTTTGTCAGATGAGTAGATTGCAAAAATTTTCCCCCATTCTTTAGGTTACCTGTTCACTCTGATGGTAGTTTCTTCTGCTGTGCAGAAGCTCTTTAGTTTAATCAGATCCCATTTGTCAATTTTGGCTTTTGTTGCCATTGCTTTTGGTGTTTTATACATGAAGTCCTTGCCCAAGCCTATGACCTGAATGGTATTGCCTAGGTTTTCTTCTAGGGTTTTTATGGTTTTAAGTCTAACATTTAAGTCTCTAATCCATCTTGAATTAATTTTTGTATAATGTGTAAGGAAAGAATCCATTTTCAGCTTTCTACATATGGCTAAACCAGTATTCCCAGCACTATTTATTAAACATCTTTCAATCAATAACTTTTAAATAAAATCAACATATATAGCTAAATATCTATGCATATTTTATATAGTTGAGTTTTTCAATAAACTTCTGAATTTAAAAAAAATTTGGTCTTATAGAAAAGTTATGAAGGTAGTAAAGAGAGTTCCCACATACTCCATACCCAGTTTCCTCAATTATTAACATCTTACATTAGTATGATATATGTTATGATTAAAGAGAAAATAAGGATACTTGAGCCCATTGGAGGGTGGAGTGTAGGAGGAAGGGGAGGATCAGGAAAAATAACACATGGGTACTAGACTTCATATCTGGGTGGCAAAATAATCGCTACAATGAACCCATGAAACAAATTGACCTATATAACAAAACTGTACATGTACCCCTGAACCTAAAAATGAAACTTAAAAAAAAGTCATTGCACAAATGCTAGGCATAATTGAGTCATTTTTTATTGCATGTTGTCTTAAAAGCCAAAGAGTTTTAAGAAAAAAAATAATAAGTGTGATGACTTATAGGACATGAAGCTAAGTCATTATCTGTAACCAGCTTCTTTGATAATGGCAATTGTATAAAAATAAAATTCACTAAAATCAAATAGAAGCTTTATTTTAAGTCATTTAAAAATAAATGATGAGATAAATTTGACATAAGCAAAAGGTCAAAATTCCTCTGTCTGAAATGAACACTGAAAGTGAACACAGCTACATTTATCAAGAATGCTGAAAAAAAAAATGCACATACCGACAAAACTTTGTATAAAGTATTCATAGGTTCTTAGAAAGCAATTCATGGCTTAATTCTTCTCAGACTCCAGGCTATGAATCACAAAATGGGGGATTATGTGTTCTAAATGAGCACTTTTGCTTTTCAAAACATCAACTACCTCATGCAGTTATTCTTTCAAACACAGAATACCAAATACATATCTGGGCAACCAGGTAATAAAAAATGGCTTTCTACATGGAAAATAAACAGCCTTTATGCTTTTATAAAAAATCTAATTTATTTTATATTTTTATATATTTATATAATTTATCTTTTGATATCATCCTTATGTCAAGAAGAACAAATTTTTTAGAGTGCATAAAGTTTAATGCTATTAAAATTTGAAATGGCAAGACTATATTAAATTAATATTTTCATAAGAAATTCATGTAGTTACATCAACATTGAATGGTCAGTAGATGAGGAAGAAATTCACTGATTTTGATATGCAATGAAAAATTTTCAATATAACTCATTTCTAATACACTCTACTCATCTCCCCTGTTGTTTCATATGCTAATATGACTGCTGTGCATATCAAAACACTGCGCTATAAATATCTCCTCTTCAAGATGCTTTTGTTAATTTCATCAGTCTTACTCCTGATATTAATACAGACAAACGATCAAACTTCTTATAAAGTTGGTCTCTTTGGTTGGTCTTTGGGGGAGATATCAGATAAGAGTAAAATATTACAGAAAGAGCAGATTTATTTTCTTGAAGAAATAGATATAACCAGAATATTTAATATTTAACTATATTAAAGATATTAGATATCAATCCAAGATCATATTTTAAAAGTATGAGTCCAAAAATGTTCCATTATTATGAATAGAAAATATGTTACACATTGGTGGATTTAACAAGAAGAAAAGTTAGAAAAAGATAACTAAATCTAAAACTGATATAATGTCTAATAGGCTATGACTAATTTGCGGTATTAATTGAACTCTTAGAACAAAGAGACTGGTTGCTTACATAAGATGAAACAGTGGTTGTTCATATTGCCTTCTTGGATCTATTATGTTCCTACATAAGAATGTTTCCAGCTTTGTATTCTGAAATAACATCCTCTCTTTTTTAGCTGATTGCTCAATTATTCTTATTAAAACAGTTCTTCCGGCTGGGCACGGTGGCTCAAGCCTGTAATCCCAGCAGTTTGGGAGGCCGAGATGGGCGGATCACGAGGTCAGGAGATCGAGACCTTCCTGGCTAACACGGTGAAACCTCGTCTCTACTAAAAAATACAAAAAACTAGCCGGGCGAGGTGGCCGGCGCCTGTAGTCCCAGCTACTTGGGAGGCTGAGGCAGGAGAATGGTGTGAACCCGGGAGGCGGAGCTTGCAGTGAGCTGAGATCCGGCCACTGCACTCCAGCCTGGGCGACAGAGCCAGACCCCGTCTCAAAAATAAATAAATAAATAAAGAAAGAAATAAAATAAAACTGTTCTTCCAATGTAGACGTTCCAGTCTTGTATAATATTGTATAACATAAACTTATTTACCCTTTTGTCTTTTCATTTTATCTCTCTGGCAAAACTCAAGCCTAGATGAAATTTACCTGCTTTTCCATACCTGAGCAACTAGGTAGCTAGATAGATAAGTCAGAATTATATTACTGTAAATTATTAATGAAAAAGTTTAAAATTTTGGCTATCATTTTGAACCAACTATGTTTCTCTGGTCAACGTGTGCTTTTTTTACTCTATTTCCTGAAATCGTCAATGTTAATTCCATTGTCAATTTGGGTAGTTGCTAGGCCTCTATCCTATCCCACAGAGTAAACTGAAGCCATTAATATTGAATCGTCTTCAAAGAAATGATACAAAGCTTCAGACCAAACCTACATTTCTTCTTATTCTTTCTTTCTTGGAAAGAATGTCCTTTTCTTGTAGATAAGGATAACTTCTTTCTTCCAGCTTGCCTCTCTTTTATATATGCAAACATCTATACTCAAATAGATTTTTTCTCCTTGGTAGTTAAACCAGTGCACACCAATTTTCTACTTACTTTGCAAAATTCCATACCTATACAGAAGTCAAAAAGACAAAGAATATGTTCTCTGTGAATGTTTTGTGAAATTTTTAAAAATTCTCTATGTATTATTTTTCTGAACTATTTGACAGGTTTCTCCTGTGGATAATAATATATTCCTGCATAAGTCCAATACAATGCTCACACTCAAAATATTTAACACTGATGCAGCATTCTTTTAAAAAATGCCAGTGCACATTGAATTTTTCAATTGTTCTATTAAAATCTTACAGAGTTTTTTATTTTCCTCATCTATAATTCAATTAAGATACATACAGACATCCCTTTGTATGTATATATTATAAATTAAGAGACACTCGAATCATAACATAGAAATTATATGAATGATTCTTAATGATTCTTATTTATTTATTCATAAAATAATAAAACTATTAGAATTAATTAAATGAGAATTTATGTGAAAAATCATGAAAATAGAATTTTAATGAGAATAGCAGATAACATAACATTTATGTACACTTCAAAAATTAAAAAAATACAGTACTATTTGTGTGGAAACTCAGTAAACTCAAGATGGTGATCTTCATAGACTTGGTTTTAGCTATATAAATGATAATTCATTTCTTTAAAACATATTTGACATATATATTGAAAATGTTTCTACCTCAAAGTTTGAGAGTGGGTGCTGTGAGACTTTAATTTCATTTCATAATGGTTGAGACACTTCCACCCTAAAATGAAAAAGGAATGAACTATGTTACTATCCTGATCTCAGGTACTATAATCAATACTTTACCTACCTAGCAGCAGTGTATTTTACATTTTTGTTTTATTTCCTTAATTTGTTTTACTAGCATTGATATTTTACCCAAAGAAAAACAAATACAGTATCACTTTGTAAACAGCACCTACAGCAGTCATGTCTTATCAAAATTAATTTTTGTCTTTATTTTTATCTCACTGTGAAACACTGTAACGATAGCTATTGATTAAGAGTGGCATTTATTTCAAATATTCTTGGCATCCTCTACTTGATCAGTAACCATATGAATGATCTTTACTGTTCCTTGTAGTAGGGGGCTCATTAGCTACTTAAACAATGTGATCATCTGACTATACCCAATGACATGTTTATAACCAGAAAATAAATTTTGAAAGTTTACTAGTTAGAATAATAAAGACTTGGTGCATGTTGAAAAGAAGACAAAATCTTTTTTTTTTTTTTTTTTGAGACAGAGTCTTGCTCTGTCGCCCAGGCTGGAGTGCAGTGGCCGGATCTCAGCTCACTGCAAGCTCCGCCTGCCAGTTTCACGCTATTCTCCTGCCTCAGCCTCCCGAGTAGCTGGGACTACAGGCGCCCGTCACCACGCTCGGCTAGTTTTTTGTATTTTTTTTTAGTAGAGACGGGGTTTCACCGTGTTAGCCAGGATGGTCTCAATCTCCTGACCTCGTGATCCGCCCATCTCGGCCTCCCAAAGTGCTGGGATTACAGGCTTGAGCCACCGCGCCCGGCCAAGAAGACAAAATCTTACAGACAGTTCTGCACTGTGTGAATTTTTGAATGCAGAAAAAAGTGCCATTGTATTCATGATATGATTTCTATTCTAATTTGTGTATTTTTTATGGTAAGATCACATTGTGTGTAGTATACAAAATAGAAATTTGTATAAATACTTTTTATCTCTCTGTGAAATAAAATATACAAAATTCATTCGCCTTTAGATTTAGCAACCATCTGAGGTTGCTGTTATAGCACAGGAATGATTGTTTTACGCATTTAATCTCTTGCTTGGTTAAATCATAAATACTATAAAATGCAGAGTATTATTAAAATTACTTTGATACTTGTTGCTATTTCTAGGCAAAAAAAAAAAAAAACAAACTCTTATAATAATTTGTATTATAATTCTCTTCATTTTATGAAACCCAAGACAATATTTTTCATCAATCACTTCCTAGTAGGAAGTAGTGTTGGTCTCTACTTCCTATGGTGTTTTACTTTGTCATCTCTAGAGTCACTTAATACTTTCTGCTCTACAATGTAAGCATATATAATTTTATTTCTTCAATAAAAGAAATATCCTGGAGGTAAGGATTTTTGCCATTTTACCTCTGAGACTATAATTTGCAAATATTGGGTATTCAGTATTTGTTTATTAATATCATTTATGAATAAATGAAAAGACTTTTGAAATAAGATTTTATAGATTTTCATCACTGAACTAGTAACTATAATAATACAAATCTACTGCAATAAGTTTGTCTTTTTCTTCAGTTACATTTACTTGGGTATAAGCTACATCTCTTATTGTTTGTTCCTTATAAAGTATATAAATCAAAACTCCAGTATTTCCTTTCTCATTCTGGTTTTCAGCAGTGTATTAAATGATTAATGACATGAAAATCTCACTGTTTATGTCAATAGCTTCAAGTATAATGAAAAATACTTGTTCAGATTTTGTTTCTTATGTGATTGATAGATTAGTTAAACTATGCAACAATTCAAGGTGCAGATCTATAAATGATACAATTTATCAGGGTCTGTTTTAACATTAAAAAATCACAAGAGGAAAACATTTACTTAAAATATTTGTGTTCTTTCAAATATTTTTGCAATGCAGTAAAATGTAGCCATATAGAATAGTAAAAATTCAAATCATCTTCTTTTCTTGTGTGATACTCTGCAGACTTATTTCCTCTCCCTGAGATTTTGGGACTTTCTGTTGGAGCATCCATTTTGTCCCAATGCTTAACCCAATACTTTATGAAATTAAATTGTCAGCTGGGGTTCCTTCAGATTTCAGATGTTCAAGGTACAGATTTTTGTTTATTTTTGTATTTTCCTTTTACATCCAGAGAAAAGATTCAGACATTCTTTTTTTTCCTTGTGGACAAGATTTTTTCTGTTTTTGAGGGAGAATATGATTGAGCATCATTATTTCATGTGGGCATTACATTTACACAGCCCATTAAAACAGAAGCTCTAGGCCTCCAGGGTGTACACTGGGATTTCACCAGCTATGTGTCTTGTACCCATGTGGGTGACATCTTTCCTGACACTTACAGCCTCTGAAGTTTTCTAATCATTCTTTTTATCTTAGTTTATAAAATGTGTTAAATAAGTAATCCAAAAGCTTAGGTGTTTTTATATTTTCCAAGGTTGCATACATTATATTTGTATAAACCTAATGAAATATACAATGTCAGAAGAGAGGAAAATCCTTTCCCTGTTAGTTACTATGCAAGATACACTTCATGGAGGAATGACACTCCTAGAGGACTTTAAAGAGTGGACAGAATTTCAGCTGGGCAGCTTGCGTGGAAGATGAAAGAATGACATTAATATGATGCATGTGACATTTCATCCTGCAGAAAAAGAGTCAGCAAAGTTGTAGAAGCAGAAAAGTAAAAATGCCATTGTTGGTGAGGTTGCATTTTGTCTGAGGTTACTATAATATTAAGTATCATAATAACTATAAAATTGAAGTCATTATGTGTCAGTCACAAGTATGAGTGCTGCGCATGTGCTAACTTATTGTTACTACATCTCTAAGATGGACCAGGGACAGATCAAACAAAGACAGAAAGCTGATTTAATCGTATAGGCATATAAGACTTTGAAATAGGTGGTAATGCTGAAAAGTAAAATCAGATAATTATAAAATACTTCAGGGTATTAAAAACCAGCTTTTCTTCAACTTACTTACACAGAACTCCATTGGTTTTGCAAAAGTACTGTGTAAAGTATGCACAAGTCAATTAAAATTAACAGAAAAATTTAAATCTTTGGTTTTACAATGAAATCAGACACATGTGAAAACGATGTACTACTCAGACTTTTCAGATCATTTACCCTCGTATTGAAAATCATTATTTTTTTCGCTATAAATTATCATTGCCTCTATCTTGTAACTTCATTGCACTTGTAGGGAATAATTTCCAGGAAAACACATTATTTTTAGTTTTCAAGTTTTAACTTTCAATTCAGTGTGGTCTTCTCTAACTTCTCTCTAGATATAATATCCAAATTCTTGGGCTAAAAGAACTCAAATAATTCCTTTGCCCTTGTACTATCTGTAAACTACTGTCTGATGGGAAATCATTGTCCACTGTCATCAGCCTTCCCCTTTGTCATCTGATGTAGACTTGATTAATATCTTCAACTAATGACTTTCTATTCACGTCCTTTGTCATGTAACTGTACAATCCCATTTACAAGAGTTGATTTATCAATACAACAGCAGCATACTTGAAATAAGCAGAGCTTCGGAAATATGCTTGCCTATTTTTGAAGAATGTCAGAGAAACAAGGATAAAAGCAGTCATTCCAAGTGAGTCATCATAGGCTAGTCTGGCCAGTCTCTAGCCAAATAGCCAGCTAATTTCAGATTCATGAACAATGCTAATTAAGGTCAGATAAATATAGACCAGATCCCCATAACCCCCAGTCAACCCACAGATCTGTGAAAATTGATTCCCCCCCATCATTGCTTTAATCACTAAAACGTTAAGAATGATTTGTTACATGGCAATAACTGAGTGATATGGTATCTACTGAGAAGTGTGTGCATTTATATTACTTTGGTCATACATACCATCCTGCATTTTCTTGTAGCTTTCCCTTATTAGGACCATAAATCTTCTTGATCATTGACTTTGTCTGTTTTAAAAATTCCTATGTGCTTCAAAGCATCAAAGCAAAATTTAGCTCCTCTTCAGTCACACGCATGGACTTTAAGAGATTCATGGTCTGTATCAGGCCCACTGTATTCTGCTGTAACATACCTGACCACAAAATCCCTTGTACATCCAAATTTAGGGGGAAGTATGGAGTACCTTACTATTTCATGCCACAACTAAGAAATAGGCACATTCCTCTCTGATCCAACATTTCCATCAATGTCTTGATCTTTTCTAACTTTATCCACTTCTGAAATAGGTTCAAGAGGTTTAGAAGTTTTCTCAGTGACCCAAAGAGTATACTATATTCTGTCCTACTTTTCTGTATTAACTTTCTTTACCTACCTTGGTCACATGGACAGAACATGCCAGTTGTTGGCAGCATAAAGTTTATGTCTTAATTCTCCTCAGTTTTTGCTTTTATATACCAAAAGCCAACTTGTTATAATTCGTAAAACCTTTTAGTTTTCCTTTCCAGGGTATTTTCAGTGACACACAGTCTTTATGCAGGAGGGCATAGAGTGACCAGCTGGGTGGAAAATAGCTAGGATATTTTTTATTTATGGTAGTTTCTGTGTTAGAACTATTGCTTTTTCCTAGCGAGCACATTGTTTTCATGTAAAATACTTGTTTCTACATGGCAGAACATAGTGTATAGAAATGGGTGATGATCAAGAACACCCACAAATTATTCCTGAAAGCTACTACAGTTGTTGGCTTTGTCTTTTGTTTAAAAAATAATTTTGAAATTCAAAAGCTGTGTATGAACTTATTGTTTTCTACTGTCATTTCTTAAGTAACAAGTAGGCCCTATGACATAAACCTACAAGCTCAGCACTCTGCTTTTCAGAAATATTGCGGATAAAAGGGAGATTTTATTCATTCTTCCATTTACACACAGGTTTATTAGTCTACCTATTTAGAAACTGATATCATCTTCCTAGCAAATTTTTCGTCTTAGAAAACCAGCCAAAAGGCCGGGCGCGGTGGCTCAAGCCTGTAATCCCAGCACTTTGGGAGGCCGAGATGGGCGGATCACGAGGTCAGGAGATCAAGACCATCCTGGCTAACCCGATGAAACCCCATCTCTACTAAAAAATACAAAAAAAAAACTAGCCGGGTGACGTGGCGGGCGCCTGTGGTCCCAGCCACTCGGGAGGCTGAGGCAGGAGAATGGCGTGAACCCGGGAGGCGGAGCTTGCAGTGAGCTGAGATCCAGCCACTGCACTCCAGCCTGGGTGACAGAGCGAGACTCCGTCTCAAAA
>NC_045442.1:51860303-51902044 GCF_002776525.5 Piliocolobus tephrosceles | reverse complement strand
AAAAAAAAAAAAAAAAAAAAAAAAAAAAAAAGAAAAGAAAACCAGCCAAAATACAGCTAGAAACAAAGCAACCAAATCAAAATAAAGTGAATCTATAAAAACAGGTATGGGATTCCAGTGTCCATTGGGAGTGATATGCAGAATAATCCAGCCTCTATATCATGCCAAAATATGTTTAAAATCAATAAACAAATTTATAAGATCTAAAGGAGGATGATTTATTTTTTTCTTTAACACATTCCATTGCTTCCATTCTGTGTCTTCTCCAAAAACATAGTTGTCAAAGTATCTAGTTGCTAGAACAAGACTCATTAATTTTAATGACCCAGAAAATCTGAGACTAACCTTGCTGTTGGGTGTGTCAAATAAAAATCTACTTTAATTCTTCTTGAGTTATTTTCTCCCAGATGAATGTGTTTCCTTTACAAGTATGAAGTTTAGAACTATAGACAGTTTACATTTGGTTGAAAGACATCTATTAACATGGGGGCTTGTCAAACAGTCAGAAAACAATAGAGACAAAGGAGATATTTTTCTTCTCTGAACTAGACAGAATTCATCATCACAAACCATCAGAAATGATTTGCTCACAGAAAATCAATGTGGATTCAAGCCATTGCATCCTTAACCTTACATTCACCCTATCTCTTCTAGCAATCAAATAAATTCTGGCGGAGTAGAGAAAGACATATTAATTAAAACTTAAGAAAATTATACAGTGTGGGAGACCTTGGTTCCTTTATCTCAGAAATGGGTTTCATAATGGCAACAGGGACAGTTTTGGAGAGATCATGATGCTCTCTGTTGATTTCTAATTTAAAAACAAACAAGAATGAGAGTTGTTATGCCAATTGAATTGGTTTGAGTTTTTTCCCTATACCAGGGGTAAAAGTTTGTGTATTGGCTTGTGCCTAGTTTCTCAGAAATATCTGAAACATGACTAAGTGATCAAAATTATTATAAAGTAAATTGAAAATTAAATTGTCATTTTTACTGTAATTTTCTCCTGTTGATAAGCATACTTTCTGAGATCCTCAGCTTTAATTTTATTTAAGAGCTATAAGCACAGAAAAGTTCAACTGAAAGTGATTTCTAATATTTTGGAAACAATTTTGAAAAGAGTAGATTGCCCTTACAAATTTAACAAAAGCTGTTACTTATGTTTAATTCATTAATCAAATTCTTATAAAATTGCCAAAAAATTGATACGTTTTTATGCAATTTGGAATACATAAAAAGCACAATACTGTGTGTGTGTGTATGTGTGTGTGTGTATGAGCTAAACACATGAATGTATTAATGGGCATTTCGCCAAAGAATAAATCTAATGGGCAATAACATAATGTATTGCCTAACTTTATTAGTCATCAGGAGTAATTGAAGTTAAAACATACCCACTAGAATGAATAAAATACCAACGATAAATTTAAAAACTAAGTATTGCAAAGAATATTGAGAAATGGGAACTCATACATTGCTTTGGCAGTCTGAAATAGTGCAATTAACCTCTTGCATTTGGGAAACCAGCAGTACTAGAAAGCCATAGACAATGATAGATGATAGCTTAGATGATTGATAGATAGAGAGGTAGGCAGACAGATAGATAGATACGATAGATAGACAGACAGATAGATAGGTGACAAGCTAGCAGACAATGGCCCAACAAGTCTACTTTCTTCCTAAAGGAAATGCACATATGTGTTCCCCAAACACATGCATGAATGTTAATGCAGCAGCACTTGTAAAAGTCAAAACTTAAAACTATCTAAGTCCAATCAAGAGAACACTTATAAATAAATGGTGATGTATTCATGTAAGGAAATATCACAAAGCAATAATAATGAACCAGCTACACCCACATGCTATAATACAGATTAATCTCACAGATCTAACACTGAATGAAATAACCTAGTCACAACATTTGAAGTTCAAATGATTTGAAAATTACTCTATGGTATTAAAAATCAGGGTGCTGGTTACTCATTTAGGGAAGTAAACTGGATGGTAGCACAATAGAGGCTACTGTAGGAATTGAGAAATGCCCAGTAACTTATCCAAGAGCTGGTGAAGCAGGTGATCATTTTGTATAAATTCATCAAACTGCACAATTACAATTTATTCAGTTTTCTATATATATGTGGTGCATCAATAAAAGGTTAAAAAATTCAAGTAGACATCTGGCAACCAGGAAAGCCACCAAAGTCTGTGTGACAAAGAATTATATTTTCAGTCTCAATATTTTCACAAGAACATAAATGAAACAATGAATTAAATCATATACTTTCATTAGACTTGCTGCAATGATTAAACATTGAATTAATTAAGAAATGTCCAGTTCGCTGTTCTTCATTTTCTGTGCATATGGCATAAAATATCCAACAATATGGCAGTACATATTTACTGTGACAGGAAAACAGGATGCAAACAACTTGCCCTATTTTACTTTCTACTGTACAAAACCTTCCCATGCTCAATATTCATCCCAACTAGACAATTTACTGTAACTGGTCCGAAACAGGTGACAACCAGTTAATTGTGGAAGGGTAACATATATGCTTGGATTATTTAAGTGCTAGTGAGCTATGTACTCAGTAAATTAGAGAGTAGTAAGCTGAGTAATGTTGCTTGTGATGGTAATGGATTCATGATTTAATTTGTTTTATGAAATTAATTTTCAAGTCTAGAAGCTGGAAATCCTTAGCTTGTGGGCTAAATCTGCACACATACGTGCACATGCATGCACACATGAACATGCATGTATGTACCCAGAGAGACAGATATGTGAATCTGAATAACATAAGCTTTAAAAGTTGAGTTTGCAGTACAGTGTTTTTGAAAAGAGGTTGTTTTTCTATTTCAAATCTGTATTTTTGGCTTCTCTAGAAATCCTAGACTCTCAAGCAATCCAGCCTTAAATTTTTACATGACAAAGGTATGCTGGATATGAATAAAATTTACCCCTTTAAAAAAGGAAGATAGTAAATTTCAAATGTTTTCACCACAAAATAATGATAAATATTTGCGGTGATGGATATATCAATTAGCTTGATTTAATTATACTACATTGTATTCATAACATCACTTTGTAGTCCAACTATAACTTGTCAATTTACAATGAGACAGTTTTTAAATAAAGGATCATGTGAATTCCAGTTCAAATATTCTGCTATGTTGTTTTATGAACTCCTCAAAACTCTGTCTAGTATCAGTTGAAATCATATTTTTATATTTTGCTATTCATAGAGTAGAAACTATTTTTCTATCACCAAATATTAAAAGTAAAATAAATAAAATTTAAAGGTTCATGTTTTAAGGAAAATGCATGAGTGTGCTGCTTTACATCAAATTTTTATTTCAAAGATGTAACATGAAAACAAAAGTGCCGTAAGCCTTCTTCACTCAGTTACGATCTGCACGGACCCTGGAGATAACTACATTTGTGATTCTTGTTCTAAACAAACTTCATATTGTTTCTTCTCCAGGGAAACTCTTCATACCTTTATGAAGTCATTGTGTACCACACAAAGTGTGCATATACATTGTTATATCTCTGCATTTATCAAGAAAGTAAATATATCTAGGCAAACAATGGGATGGTAAAAGTATCTCCTGTGAAAGCATAAAGAAAAGAGGGGTGCACTGAGCAGCCCACAGACCCAGGAAGTAGAAACAGAAACTTACAGACACTTATTCAACTTTGCAGCTTTACCTACATTTGCCTTAATGAAGAAGGAGATTACTTTTCTTATTTTCTGTATTTTTTGTTTTCTTATTTTCTGTTTTCTATATTGTTCAAAAGGAGTGGGAAAAAAAAAACCTAATGTGTGCAACTAATGTAAGATAAATATAAAATTTGTATTAGTCTATTTAGTAGACATGTCAATTTACTTCTTGTCCACTATTTTTATCTTGGTATTTATTATAAAAAACCTGTTTTTGCAACAGTTGAACTGACATAATTATTACTCAAACAGATTGGTGATGCTTGTTTTGGAAACAGAAATATTAGATTTTTGTTCTTTAGAGTTCTTCATCATAAATGTTAATGAAAAATAATCTTAGACTTACACAGACTGGGAGGTTATTGGACTCTGGCTAATTGTCTTAAGAACCATTTTTAACCACATGACATTTTATGATGTAATGCTATGTTCAGCATAATAAAATAATAGAGCCTAACTTAAAGTTGCTTTTTCTGTGGTGTTTAACAAGAAATACAAGCCAAAGGAAAAAAAGACTCCCCTTTTTTTCCCGATGGAATGTTTGAATTAAATATATATATTTTATTATATATATTTATAAATATATATTTATATAAATATATGAACGTATAAATATATATTATACTTTTATACATAATATATAAATGTTTATATATTATATATTTTTACATATATATAAAATATAAGGCAAATGGGTTAAAATACTGTGCTGTTTGATGATTGATTATGTCTAATCATGGAGCCTTTAAACTGTTCAGGGCTACTAAACAAACAGTGGATATACTCAGGTCTCATTTAGCTATTTGTATTACCTATCAGTTGTTTCGCTGGTGTTATTTTGGGTTCTTTTGCAACATCTTATAAAAGATAGGGTCCACAATTTCACTGAACTACAAAGAAGAGTCTTTCTCTCTATGTACCCCTTTGACTATATTCCAACAAGGGAAAAACACAGAATGTTATTGAGGGTACAATTTAAGATTCAAAATAAATGCTGTTACTTCAACAGAGGGAACAAGGAAAAGCCATGATTTTGGTAAGGATTTTTACCATTCCAGAACTCAAAAACAGTAATTTGCTGGCTGTGATTGAAGAGTGGGGGAAAATATGAGACTGATGTGTGCAGTGAATTCAGATTTAAACTCCATCAAAACAAAGTAACACCAGCCCCTCCAAAGGTCATTATATGCTGATAACCTTTGGAGAGATTACACTAAATGAGAGCAGAAATCCCATCTGGTACCAGTGCTTATTTGGGACATGTCTCTTGGGTCATATAATGCTCTGAGCATAAAGCATTTTGTTGATCAAAGTGTTACAGAGAGAGAGCATACTCAAGATAGACCAGTTTCTGATTATCCTTGAGAATATACCAATTTTTTTAAAAAGTATCTTTTGTGTATTTTTAAATACACAGCGTAGTGTCAAATGGACATATGCTATAGTTCATTGCCTCAAAGTGTTAAAATATTAGAAAACAATATTTAGATATGATTAGAACCAGAAAATTTGGATTATAGTCTTAACTCTGCATTTTAATTACATGGTCTTCAATAAATTACCAAATTGTTTTGTTTTCCCATCCGTAAGAAATTCCTGTTAAAATAAAATAAATTATGTTTTATCGAGTTGTTAAAATCCTTATAACAATGATGGAAATGTTACCTTTTTTTTTTTTTTTTTGAGGCAGAGTCTTGCTATCACCCAGGCTGGAGTACAATGGTGCAATATCTGCTCACTGCAACCTCCACCTCCCAGGTTCAAGTGATTCTCCTGCTTTAGCCTCCCAAGTACCTGGGACTGCAGGCGTGCACCACCACACCTAGTGAATTTTGTATTTTTAGTAGAGATGGAGTTTCACCATATTGGCCAGGCTGGTCTTGAACTCCTGACTGCGTGATCCACCCAACTAGGCTTCCCAAAGTGCTGGGATTACAGGCGCCACTGCACCTGGCCTTGGATTTTAATTTAACATTTAAAAGGAAAAGTTTAGATACTTTCTAAATTCTTACACCCGTAGGAGTCAGTGATTTCTCTCTTCACATGATGCCATCTGCACATCACCAAAACATAATTTGCAAGTTATACTTATAAACAAAGGAAAGCTGTTCTCCCCAACATTGCCTCCCTTACATTTATTTGGTAAGGCTACTTAGTCCGCATATCCTGATGAAACATGGTAGTCTTGTGTTTTCATCAGACTTGGGTTATAAAAAAACCCTCAGGTGAGTAATTAAAATGTCCAATCCTTCCTAATTTTCTAAGTTGTAAATATCAGAGAAAGTTGAAATGTCCCCACCCACCTCCCGCCTACCAACCAAGCCTGATTTGTTGTAAATGGAGAAGACTTCACTCAGAGGCAGAGTGTAGTCAGTATCTTCCTTTCTCTCCAACTTGCACATCTACTCTTCCTCTTCCAGCTTCTTAACTATAATCCCTGAACTCTTGGGGTCTGGAAAGTAAAAAACGGAAAGTAGAAAGGGACAGGAAGGGTCTCACTTGATGGACATGAATGCACTTGCCATCAGTAGATGTTCAAAAATGGCATTTTCTGAGGAGTCTAAGGGGTTAATTTTAGTCACAGTCAACCCTTTTTCTACAAACGTCTTCTTCACTAAAACAAGTTCTTTTTAAGAGAATGACCTTAGCTGTCTCTATCATATCATATGAAACAACATCTTTTTTTCATATGCCTCCTGTAATACACTTCCAGCTTCATTTCACTGAGGACTAATTCCATATTCCAAGTAGTCTTCTCAGATCTAAAACAATCTCACACTTGCTCTTTTGAGTATGAGGTACACAGATATGCAGCAGAAGACACACAGACATTCTTTCTCTAACAGACTCTGAGATGCAGTAACTTTAAATTATAACCATTCTTTTGTCCCCATGTACAGCTTCAGCTGGATGCTTTCTCTTTAGATTTTCAGGAATAATTCATAGTTCGTTCTGCCCTCCAAAATGCAAGGAGTAGATTTAATGCATTCTTAATGATGTCATTCAAGCCTCTTTAGGCATAGGGTTTACAGGGTTCTCATAATTAATCTCAAAGCTAATCTTAACATAATTAATATTTTGGACTTGATGATTCTTTGTTGTGGGAAGGGAGGCTGATCCTGTGTATGATAGAATATTTCGCAGTGTACCCATGTGATGGGGTATGCCAGTAACATACACCTCTCTGAGTCATGATGCTCAGAATGTCTCTAATCATTGTCAAAAGTCCCCTTAAAGTAAAATTGCCCTCAAGAGAACTGCTATAAATTAAGTCACCCTATCTTCGCCTGTTTTGGTAACCTCAGTGCATAGGGTTTGCCAAACAAAATGTTTTCAAATATAACTCCTTCAATATTCTCTCTTGATTGGTTAAGCCCTATATGTATAAAAAATCACTAGCCCGGTATAGTGGCTCACATCTGTCACCCTAGCACTTTGGGAGGCAAAGGCAGAAGGGTCATTTGAGCCCAGGAGTTCGAGACCAGCCTGGGCAACATGGTGAGACCTGATCTCTAATGTTTTTTTTTTTTTTTCTTAATAGCCAGGCGTTGACGCTTATGCCTGTAGTCCCAGCTACTCAGGAGGTTGAAGCAGGGGGATCACCTGAGCCTAGCAATTTTTGGCTGCAGAAGGCCAAGACTGCACCACTGCACCATAGCCTGGGTGACAGAGGAAGATTGTCTCAAAAAAAAAAAAAAAAAAGAATTATCTAGCCTATTTTTTGACATCTGGTTTATGCCAGCCCTAGAGGGAAGATTAATATTAAAAGTGTCTACTAAGCAGGCATCCATGGGTACCACCAACCAGAATGATCTGTTAACAACTGCTATTTGCATATCTGTACATTTGCACTGAATATCTTCCCGATTTACATGTGGCTTATCTTGCAATGCATATTGGTATCTGGTGTTTGTATCATATCAGTGTCTGATACATTATTTTAAAGCCTTAGCCAAAACCTACATTTTAATAATTTATTGCACATCTATGTTTCCTAATACTAGTGGAAACATGCTTAATATAATGTAAATATTCATATGCAATATATAGAAATATTTTTTCCTAGAAGAGGCAATGTGTTTTACAGACAGCATACAGTAGGGTTTGGCTTCATTTTTCTCTTCTATTTTAGCTATCTTTGCCTTTAGATGGAGATTTAAACTATTTATATGTAATAAAATGGCTGCTTTGTTATCTGGCACCTACTTATTTTATTTTCTCCCCTCTATTCTTTTTTCTTTTTTTCTGTCTATCTTTGACGTTAACCAACTTTGTTTAATGACTATTTTTAGCTTATTAGCTGCACTCCTTTACGTCATTTATTTAGTGACCTCTCTGAGATTTATAAAATATGTCTAACTTATCACAACCTACCTCCAATGAATACTATACCGTTTCACTGTATACAAATATATGCCCACATATATATATACACATTCAGATTTTCAGTACTCTAGAAACTATATCTACTTTTATTTATGTGTATCTATCTACCTCAACCTATATATCCATTTATCTTTTGTAAATACATTACATATAGAGGAACAAATATAAAAATTGAAATATATGTACTCTTTATCAGAGCTATGTATACCATATAAATACAATTTAAAGTAATAAAAATCTGTCAATGTAGAATTATTTCCTAAGCGAAATCTTATTTAAAAACCAAATTTAAAGTAAAGATGTTTTTATCAGGTGAGTAGAACCTAGGAGAATTTAGATGCAAATCAAAGCTAAGGTAATTCTTCAGGACAAAAGTCAAGAAATGGTACCAGAAAACATGTCAGAGGAAATAATTTTGGAAGAAATAAAATGGTACTGGATGGAAACCTGCATCAACACAAAAGAATAGAGAGCACAAAAAACAGGTTAAATACAAACCATTTTTCTGAGTTATAGTCTTTAAAATAAAATTTATTGATTTAAAGCAAAAATAATAAAAAATTCTATGAGTTGTAGTATATTTAGCAGGAAAATTCATGGCAATAACAGAGAGACAAATTCAGGAGATTGGAAGTATACTGTCGAAGTTACCTATGTTAAGTTCTAGTTTTGTAATGTGTCAACTCAGTTAGTCTGAGATGAATTTCTCAGAATTCCCTCTTCTACATGCTTCTGATTAGCATGAGCCTCAGATTAAATTCTAGTGGGAGATTTGGAGGATGGAAGTAAAGACTTAGCCATGTTGTGTTGCTGCTTATTCACATTTTGCTTTTTATCCACGGATTCACCTCATTAGGTGAAGTAATGTCCATATCTGCAAATGTTCTACCTTCTCCTTCATCCTTCGTCAGCTTTTCTGCCTCTTAGAGAAATGAGAGTGTGCTTAGCCTCATTTACAAGGTGCCAGCTTTTGCAGGACACCAGCAAATCTAAGGATGGATGTGACTAGAACTGAAACAGGTTTCAGTCCACCCATGTGAGCTCCAGCTTGAGTTTATGGATTCCATCCTGTAGTTTTCTCTCCCAATTTATCTTCTCTTCCTTAGTGGTCTGTCTTATTAACTTCAAGCTCCAACATCAGTCCTGGTAGCATTAACCTTACCTTACGGAGGCTGTGTAACCAGTTTACATGATTGCCTTAGGTCAAATCCCTTCATACACACAGAAACACAGTATGCACAGGGATTTTTATGCACACGTACAATATACATATGTGTATATTTATACATGAATATATGCATAAGTACACATATGTTCATAGACCTAAAAACGTATCATTGTATATACATATTAAAATAATTAAAAATCAGTTGTGGTACTAACTACCATTTTAATTTTTTAATTTGACATTTTTCTTTTATTTGTCTTCATCTAAATTTTACTGTCCTTATTTCCCATATTGTTACCAATGCTGTGGGGAACATACTTGCAAATTCAGTCACACAATTCTCATTTTTTATTGCTCCCTCTGAAACATGGGCTAGAGTTACTTTTATTTCATATTACTTACTGTCCAGTGAACAGTTTTCCCTCCTTTAGTCAGTTGCTCAGCCAAATGCAATCAAATGTAAGATGTGGACAATGATGGCTAATAACAGCTTCATTTTCAATAACAAGCTGTGAGACACTGGCAAATGTGTTGCTATGATATAAAGTGAATGAATACCATGTTTAAATCATGTACACACTATACTCAGCTTGTAAGCACTTGTTTACGCATTATATCACTATATTACAACAACAATCTAGTAATTTAGATTTTAGAGGATATAGCTATTATCATCCCTGACACACATGAGAAGACTGAGGCAGAGAAGACAAAGGAATGTTCTAAGATCACTCAAATACTGAAAAGCATGAAACTAGGGCAAAATTATCTTGATGTTCAGTTTAACTTCTTTTATCTCAGACTAGTTTCCATGAAGATTGAATATTACTATCCTAACTTAAGCCTTAATTTTGGGTGAAGATGCCTGATTTTTAAGGTGATTATTTCTGAAATTATATTCATGATTAAGTAATGATTAAGAATGCTTCTCTCTGCACATTTGAAATCACCAATGATACACTCAAAATAGAGATTGAGATAGTTGTTTGCGTCTGAGAGATAAAGCTATTTTCACCTTTTGCCTTTGCAATGTTCTATTCTACTTGATGCTTGCTAGTGCATTAAGTTTGCTTTCTGCTTTCTTCTTTGAAACCTAAAATGAAATACATTTTATTGTATAAATTTGAAAATTATATTTCCATATTATCCCTACAAGGGAACTTAGTGCTGTTATTGTTATTGTTTTAATTACCAACAACCAATTGTATAGAATTATTTAGTTCTTGTTTCTTATTTAGTTAGGCTTAAGAAATTAAATTTTCTTTTGACTTAAAATTTCTACTGTTTTCATCACTATGTTGTATTTTTAATCACTGTTCAATTTGTTAACAAAGTAAAGAGTCAAGGGTTTATATGAATGGTAAAATGGTGGATATAGGAATAATCAGACATACGGATGCATGAGTCATTCTTACCTGAGCCTAAAAACTAGTAAAAATTGTTGCTTATGATAGTTTTAATTCCAAATATCAGGGTCAGGAAAAAGATGCACCTGTAGTGTATCAAACAAAATATCTTTTCAGATTATTTATAGATAATCATCTTGAGCTCTATTGTTCAGACCCCAGCTTTATTACACCAACTCTTTTCGTTCACTTCCTCATATAAAATTCCCTATCAATAAGCATTACAGGAATAGAATTGTATTAACCAGTCAGCCATTACAATCTCACTAAATTGGATTATCTAGAGCATTTACTTAATAATAAACACTCATACATATCTCTTACGGTGGATTAGGAAAAATGCTAGTGCAATGATTTTTATACCTAACAAAGGGCTTTTGAAACATTTTACAAATACTAATCCTAGTAATACCTCCACAGACAAGGATTGTCTACAATACTTTACTGAAAGAGACTAAAAGATGATACATAGGTTTTTCAAGTTGTCAGCACATACAACTATGCCAAAAATAGGCAATTACTTTTAAAAACAGCTAAGTAATCAGTTGTCTAAATGTACAGCTTAGTGTTTTCTTTTTGATTTTAATTATTTTGTTTATTCATTTTGACAAAATTTATTCATCTTCACAAACCTGTGAGGTCTTTCTTCTACTCACTTCACAGGCAGGCGAATCAAGGGTAGGAGATGTTAAATATCTTCCTTATGGTCCTTGTTAGTAAATATCATACCCAAGATTCAAAGTCAGGTCTTTGGTGGGGCAGTAGCTCATGCCTGTAATCCCAGCATTTTGAGAGGCCAAGGTGGAGGATTGCTTTAGCCCAAGAGTTTGAGATCAGCCTAGGCAACATAGAGAAATCTCATCTATACAAATAATAATAATAATAATAACTAGCCAGGTATGGTAGCCCATACAATATAATCTCAGATACTCAGGAGGCTAAGGTGGGAGGATCACTTAAGCCCAGAAGGTGGAGGCTGCAGTGAGCCACCATGATGATCACGCCACTGCATTCCAGCCTGTGTGACAGAGTGAGAACATGTTTCAAAACAAACAAAATAAAAAATCCACAAAGGTCTTGTCATTTCAGCGTTTTTACTTTTCCACTTTATCATTCTGCCATTTGGGGATCTGTTTAGTAGGTACAAGCGTAACACTCAGATTTTGTAATTTCTTAATTGTATTGTCTTGTTTCAAGCTTTACATTCAAGGCACACTTCCTCTATCCTTAATCTTGTTAGTGTAAGTAAATAAGTATAAAGATTCATAATTCCAAATTTAGAAGCCAAAACTTTCTTCTCACCCTTATTATAGAAAAAACACAATTTAAAACAAAAATTGGTGCACTAACACATTTGTCCATGTTGTCTTACAAACTCATTAACAGAGTGTTAGATGGTCAAAAAGACTCTGAATGACAGTCTTTATGTCATAATACTGATAGTAAAAATGTATTAATTGTATAAATTTAAAGAACCTCAGTGTTAAAAATAATAATAATAATTGTTCTGGCATATGAGAAGATGAGAAGTAGGAGTTAAATGTAAAATTGTAAAACGTAAGAATATTCTGAACAAATAATATCTAGAAAGCCTGAAATCACAATAGTCCAGGATCTTCAAATAAGAAACTTATTCGCATCAGTAGGATGTGTAGTCTTAATTTTATTACAGCTTAGCCTAATAATGAAAATTCTTAATGATAATCTGCATTTAAATTGTGAAAAAACAATGTTAGGCAGGGCGGGGCGGCTCAAGCCTGTAATCCCAGCACTTTGGGAGGCCGAGACGGGCGGATCACGAGATCAGGAGATCGAGACTATCCTGGCTAACACTGTGAAACCCCGTCTCTACTAAAAAATACAAAAAACTAGCCAGGCGAGGTGGCGGGCGCCTGTAGTCCCAGCTACTCGGGAGGCTGAGGCAGGAGAATGGCGTAAACCCGGGAGGCGGAGTTTGCAGTGAGCTGAGATCAGGCCACTGCACTCCAGCCTGGGTGACACAGCGAGACTCAGTCTCAAAAAAAAAAACAATGTTGGCAGTTTTAAAATGACACTTATTTAGAGTAATTTATACCCTGAACATTCACAGGAGGTTTGTTGTGTGCAAATGATATGATATGTATGTTAGAAATTTAATAGTTAATAATTAAATACATATCTACATACTCAAACTAGACTATTTTAATTTTACACTTAATGTAAAAACAAAATATATTTGAAATATATAATTTTAATAAACGATGTATTTTTCTTATAGAAATTTTCATTTTAAAATTGACTTGCATATTGAATACATCATTTATTCCTAAAAAACAAACATTTTAATAATTCTAGTGTTCATTTAATAGTCCAGGTTAATTTAATTTTCTGATTACCTTAAACAGAAAATTGTTATTTGTTTTGTTGAAAACTTAATTCAAAGGTGTCATTTAATGCTGCTAAGGCTAATTTAAAACTGTGTTGATTATGAAAGAGGGCACCTTCTCAAAAATATAAATTATCATTGACTATTACTTCACCTAGAGAAGTAGAAATAGTAGTTTGAAATTAATATTCATACTCTCAAACACTTTCTCTAGACTAAGGGTCATGAACTCAAGACAGTAAAGATGAACAGAAGATAGTCTCCATGTTGGAGGAAGGGGGAGCATGGGATCCATGAAGCAGGGCCCATCTAAAACAGGAGCATTATCAGCTCAAGTTGACTGTCATCAAGTCGAAAATGTGTTGACAAGGCCTGATGCAAGGGCTCACGTTTGTACTCCCAAAACTGGGAGGCCAATGTGAGAGGATGGCTTGAGCCCAACAGTTTGAAACCAGCCTGGGTAACATGGCAAGACCTCACGTCTACAGAAAAGTAAGAAATAAAAATAAGCCAGGGTGGTGGCACATGCCTGTGATCCCAGTTACTCAGAAGGCAGAGGTGAAATGATTATTTGAGTCCAGGAGGTGGAGGCTGCAGTGAGTTGTGATTGAGACGCCTGCACTCTAGCCTGGGCAACACAGCAACACACCCTGTCTCTTTTTCTTGGTAATATTTTGGGAACAAAGAAATAAACAAAAAAAAAAACACAACAAAAACAGAGAAAAGAATTGGGAAAATAACCTAATTAAGTAAATCATGGGCCTAAAAAGTTTATACAGCTTTGTAGATTCTCACAGGTGATAGAGTTTACAATTTGCTATTAATTTTGAGGATAATCAAATTCTCACAAAGCAAACAAATCTGTCCACATCAATAATGGAGGGCTATGAGAAAAATAATAAGAAATGATTATATTTTTTTTAAAATGTGGTACCATGTAGGTTTATACACACAGCAATGTAAAGAACAATATAGTAATTTTGGCATAAAGACTAAATATAAATAATGTAATTTTTAGGCCTGAAACCATACATGCATTTGAACACTATGCTGAGTTGCTGTAGTCGGTAAGATGGAGAGGTGTGGGGGAGGTTTTCATAGTTTGCAGAAATAAAATTACCCAAAGTTTACATAGTTTATATTACAAAATAATGTAAGCTAAGAGAAAAAAAAAGAACCTAGTCAAGTAGGGTTAAGGCATTAACCCATACAAGAATCTGGGAAGGAGTCGTGCAATTGATAAAAGATAGGATCTTGAGTCGATAACACGTTTTACAAATAGAGATTGTATTGACTTGTACCATCAAGAACTTTTTGAGAATCGCACAGGATATTTTCACATTATTTATTTATTTATTTATTTATTGATATTAACCAGATAAGTAAACTATGTATTTTCATGCATTAGCCTTGCCCCATTGACTTGGACCTCCTAGCATCTAATTATTCAAGGTACTCAGTTGCAGGTATAATGTGGGAAAGACCATGAATAGTGGGAATGAATAAATTCAGACTCCCCTTCCTCTGCTCAAAGGAAGAAAATTGAAACACTAACAGTCAAGCGGATTAGGGAGCAGCCTCCCCTCACCGACACAAGGTGTCCTCTTTGATTCATACTTTACCACTTCTCAGGATATACGTGAAATAGCTAATTTTAACTATAAGTAAGTTCTTTTCTACTTAACAAAATGCATTTGCTGAGTTTTTAATTTTTTTGGTCTTCTTCACACTTTTATTCTAAGTAACCATTAAGAAAAACACTACAGGTATAGAAATACAGGCATATAACCTGCAGAGGTAGAGGCAGAAAGAACATATCATTGGTATTGCTTAGTACCAGCAATCATTAACTAAGTAGAATAAAAGAGCAGACCAACTCCAGCATTTCACTTACTTTCTGCTCTTTTTTTTCTATTTTAACTTACATTAACTTGTTCGAGATTTTAACTTGAAAACTTTTTTGTGGCTCGAGTTTATGTGAATTTAGTTTCATTAAACTTTTTGGAGGAGGCTATCTTCAGAATAGCTTATTTTACGTCACAAAGCTTCCTCTTCTGTGGTTTTCTCCTGGCTCTGATGCCCTGCCTGGCCCACTCTCTACCCATACTCCTTTGATATTTACCTCCATTCTCCCCATTATGTTCAATTTGCGTACCATTCTCTTTGTTTTTCCTCAGTGTAGTGTGGACTTTATCTCATAAAGGTCTTTGAGTGGAAGGCTTTGTCAATTTTGGCTTTAGTAAAATAAATAATTTAAAAAGAATACCCACAAAGATTGGCCAACCTACATTAACAACCGTGAAATTAGAATAAGTCAAGGATCAGTTTGCTCAGACCCTGCCCCCGCCTGTCAGTCTTTTCTGACTAAGCCATTTTTAGATAACAAAAGTAGTAAGGACATGTGGAAAAAATCATTCTGCATATTCATGAATTATCAGTCATTTGTTAAACTAATGGATGGCTAAAAAATGTGCTAATACAAACTATAGCAGACTACTACTTTTAAATTCAGATGTTTTCTTGCAGTCAAAAAGAAAAAAAATCTTTTGAATAAGAAAAAAAGTTAGGTTGAGGTTTTTCTTTTGTAATTGAATAATTTTAATTATATAATGTTTCTAAGTAAAAACTTTAAGTGTGTTTGCTGATTTTGCATTACTTTAAAAGTGCAGAAGGAAAAAGGTGAGTGTATTGATAATTAAATTTAAGAATGTCATCAACTGCTCATTCTTGGTGAAATTTAGGTTTACATTTTGTGGCTAACTGTAATAAATTCTTACTCCTAGTACTGAATGTTTGTGTCCTACAGCCTATATAAATTCATCTGTTGAAACTTAATCCCCGTGATATTTGAAGTTGAATTCCTTGACTACTTACATAATTTAATAAAGTGTTATGTGAACAAAAAATGTATTTGACAAATGATGGCTTTTGTTTCCTTAAAAATCTAAGTTCAATTAATTAAGTAGAGTTCAAATATTAAATTGTTGAGCCTCGAAACAAAGTTAAAAGTTGCTGTTAAGTCTGAAATAGATGAGATTACTGTAAAATATTTGGGGGGAAAAAGTAAAATTTAAAAGTATTTGTCATTAAAATTCCTTTGCAAAGCTCTTTAAGTTAAAGAAAACTTAAATAGAACCAGAAACTATAGATGATGTATTGTAGTTAAGGCAAAGAATCATGTGGCACTTCTAAGAACTTTTACTGAAGGAAAAGTTTCCACTATACATCAATAATTGGAAAATATAGTTTAAAGTCAACATATTTAAATGTAAAATTGAAACTTTCTATTGTATTTACTAATTTACGGGATTTCACCATGTTAGCCAGTCCTGGTCTCCACCTCCTGACCTCCTGATCCACCCGCCTCGGCCTCCCAAAGTGCTGGGATTACAGGCGTGAGCCACGGCGCCTGGCTGGAAAACTTGTTATTTTTAAATACAACTTAAAATTGCATATTTTATTTGTATAATTTTTGTGGTATATTTTCATATATATACAAATTCTACGGTTGTGTATTTTTTAAATTATGGTTTTATGTGCAATTATTTTATTAATAGTAAATATCAAGATATTTTATATATTTATTAGCCGTTCTCCTATTTAATTGCCTGCTTTATGTTCTACAACTATAATTTTTATTGGACTTTTTTAGGTTATTATCCTTTATGAGCTCTCTATATGTAACGTATAATTTCCCTTTGTCCGATATATGTAACACAAACATGGTTTCAGAACTTGAATTGTTTTCAGTACTAAAGTTAAAATAAGCAGGAGTCTCTTTCTTTATGGCATGGGGATAACAATTTCCTTCACTTCATCTACAATCAGTAAAAACTTTCATATTCTGACTTTCACCTAAGTCCTGAATTTAAACACAAACATTTCATAAAAATTCTGAATAAATTGTGTTGACTTTACTATTTATTTTAATATGAATTTCAGCATATTTTAACTCAGTAACTATCTGATTTATCAATAGTGAATGACTAAAATAGGTCCTGTGTTATTTTTTAAAATTCACAGTAATTATTTGTTTCAGAAGTCCATTTAGGGTTTTTTTGTTTTTTTTTTGTTGTTGTTGTTTGTTTGTTTGTTTTGTCATTATTAGGAACTCCTTTAAAAGAAATTGATCAAGAGTAAGTTGTTTAGTCTCTGTTTTGTGTTTACATTCACTCCAGGAATTTGTGGAAAATAATTGTCTTAGTCCATTTGCGTTGCTATAAAGGAATATCTGAGACTGAGTACTTTATAAAGAAAAGAGTTTTATTTGGACCACTGCTCTTCAGGCTTTACAAGAAGCATGGCACTGGTACCTGATTCTGGTGAGGGCTTCAGGAAGCTTTCATTCATAGTGAGAAAAAGGGGAGGCAGCATCACATGGTGAAAGAGGAAAGGAGAGAGAGGGGAGGGTGGCACCACACTCTCTGTTTTGTTTTTGTTTTTGTTTTTGTTTTTTTTTTTTTGAGATGGAGTCTGGCTCTGTCGCCCAGCTGGAGTGCAGTGGCGAGATCTCGGCTCACTGCAAGCTCCGACTCCCGGGTTCACACCATTCTCCTGCCTCTGCCTCCTGAGTAGCTGGGACTACAGGCGCCTGCCACCAGGCCCAGCTAATTTTTTTTTTTTTTTTTTTTGTATTTCTAGTAGAGACGGGGTTTCACTGTGTTAGCCAGGATGGTCTCGATCTGCTGACCTCGTGATCCGCCCGCCTCAGACTTCCAAAGTGCTGGGATTACAGTCATGAGCCACCGCGCCTGACTAGGACTCTTTTTTAAGAATCAGGTCTCCTGGGAACTAATAGAGTGAGAATTCAGTGACCACTGGGAGGCCAACACCAAGACATTCATGAGGAATCTTCCAGAAGACCCAAATACCTACTATCAGGCTTTCCTTCCAACTCTGAGAATTAAATTTAAACATGAGATTTGGAGGGGACAAATATCAAACTATAACAATAACTAAAGTAGATTGACTATTACTTTTCAAAGTGTGATTTTCTAAACCTTTCGTGTCGACCTTAAGCCTTCTTATCTTACACTGATCTGTCCCTACCAGGAAGAGAAAATATATAGCCATCTGCCTTCATTTAATTAGACTTCATATATGAATTTGCCGCGTTTTCTTTGGAACCACTAAAATAAAGGCCACTATACTCTTACTGTGAATTTCAAGGAGGAATATTTTATGAAATGGATAAATTTTATAAATGGTAGGTGATAAAGAGAAGTTGTGGTCATAGGTAATAGAGAACAAGGAAATAGTTCTAATGAGCCAGGGATTTTCTGTATCTAAAAATAGAATTGAAGCAAAGTATATATTTCAACATTTGCTAAGGATTCACGCTTAAATATGTTTAAAAAGTGCGAAGACATGGCAAATTAACCATGTCTAAATATCATATCTAAATATTAATTATAGAGACTGACACAGTTCCTTCATTCCCTATCTTTCAAGGTGATTTTCTACAACGTATTTTCTACCATTAAAGAATAAGATTCAGATTAGACCTAAGATAATTGTTTATTTTATTTATTTATTTATTTTTTATTTTTTATTTTTTTTGAGACGGAGTCTTGCTCTGTCGCCCAGGCTGGAGTGCAGTGGCCGGATCTCAGCTCACTGCAAGCTCCGCCTCCCGGGTTTACGCCATTCTCCTGCCTCAGCCTCCCGAGTACCTGGGACTACAGGCGCTCGCCACCTTGTATAAATAAATTACACTCTCATGTCTAATGCATTTTCCAGCTATTGCCCATAAGAAGACTTTGCAAATTACTAGCTTTTTGGAAGCTTTTCATACAGACCTATGTACATATGTACATATATCCAATATTAAGCTTGCACAAATGTGTTCTGTTCCCTTTCTCATAAGGCTAATATAGTTTGCTACACCAAATTGTAATCTTTGTTTCTATTCAGGCTATTGGGTAGCTCCTCTCCATCTTGAGGTTTATAAACTAGGGGAGCCATTCAATGATCTGAATATATAGATTTACATCTGTCCTTATACATCAAATATCTATCATGACAAATAGACAATAGAATCTGTCTAATATAGTTTGCTACACCAAATTGTAATCTTTGTTTCTATTCAGGCTTTCCTTGAAAATGGGAAATAATGTAAGATATACATAGGGAACTTTTGTTATTACTATGACATGCCCTGCTTGGATGCTAAATAGCTTTTTTAGCCTGCTTCTCTTCTCTGTAGATGTTTGTAGACTAAAAAATCATATTAAGACTTAAA
This sequence comes from Piliocolobus tephrosceles, assembly GCF_002776525.5. Lineage (NCBI taxonomy): Eukaryota > Metazoa > Chordata > Mammalia > Primates > Cercopithecidae > Piliocolobus > Piliocolobus tephrosceles. The sequence continues at coordinate 51,882,756 of NC_045442.1, read as the reverse complement.
CCAGTACAGATGGTTTCTAAAGGTCAGAATAGAAATTTCTTTAGTAGTTAGCCTAAAACCAAAGACTTCTTATCTATTCAAATCCAGTTTCATACACCAATAACAAAAAAATTTTATAGATGTCTTTCTATGATTTGCTGTATATCTTTGCTTTCTTGTCATTGAACCTACAGAAGTGGGAAATTTCCAAATATTTTAATCTATTTTTTGGAGCCATCTTATTACTGAAAAAATTTATGAGCGACCACTTCAAGTCAATCAGATTTAATTTATGGTGTTATGAATGTACCTTTGATTTCATCCTTCATCCAGCCTGATTTTCAATTAGTCCTTATTTTTCATAGCAGTTTTGCTTATCTTTTATTTTTTAAGAGTGAAAAGCAATTGTCCTTTTCAGTCTCATATATCCCTGAATTTGTGGACTTACTTTGTTTTCTATTATTACTACCTGAAAAATCAGGAAAGCTGTTTTTGTACTTAGCTTTTTCTGATACTAACTGGACAAACATGGTCAATAGCAATCAACTCACACTGCTAACATTTAGCATTGCGCTTTCCTCTTCTACTGGTAAAAGTTCAAGTTACTGTAGTCACAGCTTTACAAGGTATATATCCATTATGTAACACAAATGCTTCTCTCCGGGCTTTGAGAACAATGTTCTTATTAATTGCCATCTGACCTTTAAGTGGTGTATGGTGTGTCAGTTGTCAGTTGTGTGTTTACATAGATGCGTGTGTGCATATGGGCATGATGGCAACATCACACTTCCACAGTCAATTGTTTTATCATTAGGGTGTTTTATTATATTATGGCTTCAACTCTTAATGGTTCTATGAAACAAATGTTAATTTCCCATTCATATTACGTGGTTATCATAAATTTGCTAGGATGTTAATTCAGTGATTTACCTACTTTGGACTAATGGATTAATCACTGCCTGAAATATTCCTGTTCTAGTGACGGGAAGTAAGGAACATGCCAAATCAACCACTGTTCCTTGAGACTTCAACCAAAATTAATATTCTAGTTAATATCAGATGACAGGTCTAGGATACTTGTTCCATAATTCCTAAGCTGGTGCTTTTTGACAATCTATATATCACAGAATACCAGAGCTATATTTCTGATGCAATTGTAAAGTGTTGACTAAAAATTTTGGGCCCCAGAGACCAAGAAAAGTCAGTAAGAAAGCAACAGTTTGAAATTAAATTTCACTAAAAATTAAATCCATTTTAGATTATTTATTTAAACATGAATTTAACATGTATTTCCTTTTACCCCTAAAGTTAAAAAATAATATTAACTAAAAAACTCCTTTAAAATTTCATGCATTGCTTCTTGGATTTATGTTTTCTGTTCTTATCAGTTTAACAAGTTCATGAGGTCAGCATAAAAAAGAAAAATGATGTTATACTATTTTTCTGGATTACTTTACACTGAATTTTAATATTCTGAATATATATTAGATATGGAAAAGACATAATTGTTTATGAGACTTGGGTGAAATGCAATATAAATTAAAATAAGCTTACTTTTCTTTCAATTAATTGTCAAATTTAGCTAAAATCATAGTTGAAATGGAGACTGATTTCTATGTCTGGTACTTTTGTTTATCTGAATTTATAGAGAAACTACCTTCGCCATCTCATTAGTAAAGCATATCTAGTGATTTCATTTTTCTAATTCATGTGTGATTGAAAAAGTTTAATTATCTCCAGAGAGTATTAATAATATTTATCCCTGGAAAAAGTTTAAGTGAAAAATTTGAAATATAAATTATCATGAGTGAATTCAGAACTGATATTTGTGTTGTTCTTGTTATTGAGGGTATTTTTCAGTCCCTAGATAGACTTGCAGACTGGGTGATTGCAGATTGCAGGTGATAGATTGCAGACTGGGTGATTCCTACTTGGGGTCCCTCAAGTTGTTATTCAGGTGATAGCCAAGGCTGTGGACCTATAAGAGCTTTCTTATTCACATAACTAGTACCTGGGATGGAATAGAAAGAAAATAATGGTGTTAGTTGGGTATCTCTGACTCCACATGTCCTCTCTATGTGGCAAGGTTGGATTTTTCCACTGCACAGTGATCTCAAACTTCTAGATCTCAAACTACTAAAACTTCTTATAGGAAAACTGGATTTACCCAGAGTAAGTGTTTCAAAAGACCCAGTGGATACTGCACCAACAGCATATGAAAATTTCAGTTTCTCCTTACCCTAGTCAACAGATTTTATCGTCAGTCTTTTTAATTTTAGCCATTCTAGAACTTGTGTGGTTTTATAAAATTGTGCTTTTCATTTATGCATTCTTGATGTCTACTGAGGTACAGAAATTTTTCCTGTGCTTCTTAACCATTCATATATCATCTTTTGGTAAGTCTATTCAAATTTGTGCCCACTTGTAAAAATTGTATTTTTTTTTTTATTATTGAGTTGTAAATTCTCTTTAAGCATACTCTAAGAAAGTCCTTAACATATATTTAAATTGCGAATCATTTCTTCCAGTTTGTGGCTTTTCATATGGTCATTGGAATCTTTTAAAGATCAAAACATTTAAATTGTCATGGTAAGTCAAATTTACAGTGTTTTTCCTTTTGTGTTTCCTGTATTTTGTGTGCTAAGTAATCTTCGTTTCCACTTAAGCAGAGAAGATTTGCTCCTATGTTTTATTCTTAAATTACAAATTTAGCTTTTACATTTAGAGTTTTTACTCATTTTACTTACTTTGTTTTTAGTTTAGTGACAGATAAAGTTGAAGTAAAACAACTTTTTATTTCTAACTTGCCTATACAATTTTCCTAGTACCATAGATTGAAAAAACTACCTTTTTCTTATTCAAATTAGTTGAAATTCATATTGAGTGCAATTAGTCATATGTATGGGCGTTTATATGTAAACGTTCTGTTTTGTTTTATTGATCTTATGCTTATTTTTTTACAAATATACTGCCTTTAATACAGAGACATTATGTTAAGTATTAAAAACAATAAATAAATTTCTTCACAATCTATTATTCTTTCTCAAAGTTGTTCGGCTGAGATTTAATTAGTATTCCACTACATTTACACATCAATTTAGGGATAACTAATATCATAATAATATTGTCTTTTTGTAATTCAATATCATTGCATATTTCTCAGTTTATATTGGTTTAATTTCTTTCAGCAGTGGTTTGTAGTTCTCAGTACACAGATCTTACACATACTTTGCTAAATACATCCCTAAAAATGTAATGTTTTTGAAGCTACTTTAAATGGCATTTATATTAAAACTTTAAAATTCAATTTCATATTGTTCATTGAAAACATATAGAAATGGTTAATGTTTGTTAACAGTATATCTTAAAATATCCTTACCTCATATGTGAGTTCTAGCAGCATTTTTGAAGATTTCCTAGGCTTTTCGAACTACATGAGTATGTCATACCTCAATAAAGGTATTTCATTTATTTTTCCAATTTGTTAGTCTTTTAGTTCCTTTTCTTGCCTTATAGCAACAGTTAAGATCCCAGTACAATGATGAATAGAATGAAGAGGATGGACCTTTTCAGGAAGATTTTAATTATAGAGAGAAATAAGTTAGAATTTTATTATTATAATTATCTATAGATTTTTCTTTAATTTCTGAGATAAATACCACTTGGTCATGGTGTATAACTTTTTTCATGAATTGCTGGATTTCCTTTGGCTAAAACATCTTAAGGGATTTTGGGTTTATGCTTATGGTAAATATTAATGTGTAGATTTTTATTTTATTTAATTTTTTTGTAGGGGAAAGTTCAGACTTTATTAGATACTTTAAGACTGGCCCTGGGGAAAACTGTGGCTTCACCATCTTCCTAATATGAAGAGGCAGTGAGGACAGCAGTAGTCTGGAGAAGATGGGAGCCCCAGTTTGGTTAATTTTGTTACATTGGAAACACAGGATCCACAAAATGACATGAAAAATTGTCCTTTCTCATCATGTTGTTAAATATTTTTCCAAATTTCTATTATTTCTTTATGTATAATTTGGTGAAGTTCACCACTGAAGTCATCTGAGTTACATGGAGACTTCTTGGCAGGAAAGCTTTTAACCTCAATTTCAATTACTGTAATAGATTTAGGAATAGACAAATTTTTTATTTCTTTTTTTGTCATATTGATAATATGCATCTTTCATGAAACTTGTCAGTTTTACATAATTTATAGGCATGCATTTGCACAATATTTTCTTTGCTCGTTTTAATGGCTGTTAAGATCTCTGCTGATGTTTCATATTGCATTATGATGTTGGAAATTTTTGCATTCCTTCTTTATCTCTTAGGAAAATTTACTATAACATTATGAAGCTTATTGCTATTGTTCTCTAAAGGTTTTTTCTTTAGATCATGTTAAGTTTCACATTGGTACAGATTTTTAAGTCAAGAATAGGATTTGCTTTAGTAGTTAGCCTAAAATTACATTGTGAAGGGGGAGAAATATTATCTAAAGTTGCAAATGTACTAATACATGGCATATACTATAATAATACTTTTGTTATTGCTATTACAGTAAAAGATAAGAATATTAGGAGACAATTATGTGTGCAAAAATATAATTTCATTTTCTTATAGTTCAAAATATTAGATATAGTTTTGGTGCTTTGCCGAATTCCCCAAGCACCATTGGCCTCACAAACCCTCAGCTTGAGATCACTAATCAGCTTCTCCCAGGGTTGAAAGTTGAGCTCTCTGGATATCTCATGGAACCATTCTCTAATTTCTAAGAAGTAGGACACAGGTTGCCTTTATTCTCAAGTGCTACAGATATCTCTAGGGCTGTTCTGCTACCCCAGTTGCTCCATGAGGAAGCATGGTGGAGGGCTCCTCTTTTCTGGTGTAATAATTACTCATTTTTCCTTATTCCACTTACTCGAGGCTGAAAATCATTCTCTCCATTCTTGGGGAGAAATGTTTCTTACTTATATAGCTCATAAGTACTTTGCTTAAGCCAACAAGTTCTCTCTCTGTCTCTCTCTCTTTCTCTCTCTCTCTCTCTCTCTGGATAATTTAAGCTTTTAGAAAACAAATCTATGGATATTTGTTTCTATTTTCTACTTAGACAAAACTCTCCCTTGAGAAAATATTCATTTATTAATTATCTGCTTGGAGGAAGGAAAACAAATAAGATAAAAATTGGGAGAAAGAGAGATTAAAAACAGATTTATATTTTTAAAGCATTACTATACTATACTATACTATACACATTTTATGTTATTTGTATACTCAATAATGACATGTGTTGACCATTGATATTATTAAACTGGTTTCATAGAAGAGAAAACCAAGTATCAAATGGTTAAAATAGCTTCTGCAATCATTGGAACATATCAGTCTGGCTCCAATAGCATGCCATATTTAATTACATTTTCTCCAATGATAGTATTAGATATTAATGATGTCATAAGTTTTATTTAATTGAAACCTAAAATCCTAAAAGTCAATAAAGGATTATTACTTTCATATGTAGCCACTGACAAATCACCTTAATTCTGGGGTGCTTCAACCTTCAGAAAATAAATTTCTCTTTTATTGCCAGATTTCCTGAGGAAATTGAATCAGACAATTAATTGTACCATAAATAAGGACTATAGTTGGCAACTAGTGGAAATTCCAGAAATTTCTACAGGAAGGGCTTAGCAGTAGCAATCTGATTTGAATTGGGCTTGACATTTCCCCTTACTATGGTTGAGAAATTATCTATTTTCCTTCTCAAGGACTGATGGGGAAGAGATTAATGGAGATTATAGGGTGATTAAGGCTTTCATCCATGCTCTCATTTGCCACTATCACTGATGGCAACAAAGTTACTACGTGAATTTAAAAATAGCTTTTTTAACTTGAATCTGCTTCCCTTCTTTCCTTGGAATACTAAAACACTAACATTCCGGAAACATCCATCTATATTAATAGAGTTAAATAAAGAGTATGAGCAGGAACACAATAATTCTTCTAAGTTATACCTTATGTACTGTATTTTGTAAAGCTAAGTAAACTTGTTTCAAAAAAGAAGGAATTGGATTTTGCAAAAGTTTAAAATAATTTTGTACCGTCAAACTCTATCAACTTCTGCTTCTAGCTCTGATGAAGCAGCTGCTGTCAGAAGTATTCTGCCTGAGAACAACTGTAAAAACTGGATAAACAACACAACCAACCAACCGGACAGATAAAAATAAGAAAGAGCAATTTGAGATGCAAAGAACAACCAAGGAAGCAGGATGTGAGGGGGAAACAAAGCAATTATTTTTGTCCCTTATGGGATATTTATCATTTCGTTTCATTGGCCAAAACTCAAAGAGAAAGAAGCAGACTAGGACTTACAAAAGTTTCACAAGATTTGGGAGGTAAAAATTTAAATTCAGGGATGGGTGCAGTGGCTCACGCTTGTAATCCCAACACTTTGGGAGTCCGAGGCAGGCGGATCATCTGAGGTCAGGAGGTCAACACCAGCCTGGCCAACATGGCAAAACCCCATCTCTACTAAAAAAATACAAAAATTAGCTGGGTGTGGTGGTGGGTGCCTGGAATCCCAGGTACTTAGGAGGGTGAGGCAGGAGAATCGCTTGAACCCGGGAGACCAAGGTTGCAGTGAGCCGAGATCTCACTACTGGACTCCAGCCTGGGCGATAGAGAGAGACTCCATCTCAAAAATAAATAAATAAGTAAATATAAATTCACATTTTTCATGGAGTCATAAATTAAAGATCGAAAAACTTAAATGAAAGGCAACTGTGTGAAGTATGTCTGATACACTAGGAACAATTTCTTACTAGGCATCTGTGAAAGACCCTAGGACAGTCCCCATGGCATTTACAATTTCCTGCTCATGTTTTGTATAATCTCTTCCCCTTGAGTGCAAGTAAGACATGTGACTTGCTTTCAGTCGATAAGACTTGGCAAATGTGAAACAAATTCCATATGCAAATAAGTTTTTAAATCAGTTTATTTTGAGGTAATCAGTTGAGAGATTATAAAAGGTGAGTCTCACGTGAAAGCTTTTATAAATGGAATCGGGGCTGGGTACAGTGGCTCACGACTATAGTCTGAGCACTTTGGAAAGCTGAAGCAAGAATATTGCTTGAGCCCAGCAGTTCGAGACCAGCCTGGGCAACATAGTAAGACTTCGTCCCTGAAAAAAAAAAAGTTAAAATAAAAAAAATACGTTAGCACTCCCCTTGACAAGGATGGAAGAGGCCCTCGGGCCTGACAACACGCATACGGTTAAGGCATTGCCACCTACTTCGTGGCATCTAACCATCGTTTTTGCGATTGCTCAAGAATCTAGAACTAGATGTACCATATGACCCAGCCATCCCACTACTGGGTATATACCCAAAGGATTATAAATTATGCTACTACAAAGACACATGCACACGTATGTTTATTGCGGCACTATTCACAATAGCAAAGACTTGGAATCAACCCAAATGTCCATCAGTGACAGACTGGATTAAGAAAATGTGGCATATATCAGCCATAAAAAAGGATGAGTTTGCGTCCTTTGTAGGGACATGGATGCAGCTGGAAACCATCATTCTTAGCAAACTATCACAAGAAGAGAAAACCAAACACCGCATGTTCTCACTCATAGGTGGGAACTGAACAATGAGCTCACTTGGACTCGGGAAGGGGAACATCACACACTGGGGCCTATCATGGGGGGGGGAGGGGGGAGGGATTGCATTGGGGAGTTATACCTGATATAAATGATGAATTGATGGGTGCTGACGAGTTGATGGGTGCAGCACACCAACATGGCACATGTATACATATGTAACCTGCACGTTATGCACATGTACCCTAGAACTTAAAGTATAATAAAAAAATAAAATAAAATAAATACATATAAATAAATATATATTCATAAAAAAAAAAAATACTCAGGAGGCTGAGGTGGGAGGGTCTCTTGAACCTAGGGGGCCAAGCCTGCAGTAAGCCATGATCATGCCACTGCACTCCAGCCTGAACAACAGAATAAAACTCTGTCTCAAAAAAAACAATTTTATATATATATGTGTGTGTGTGTGTTTGTGTGTGTGTGTGTGTGTGTGTGTATGTGTGTGTATATATATATATATATATATGGTGTACCTGAGGTTTATCTCTTATTGATTTACTGATATCTGAAGCCATGTTGGAAAATATCACATAGAAGATAACTGCTGAATGGCTACAGGAATGGTGAGCATTTTTAGGACCAGAGAGGGCAGTCTCTAGCTGACAGTCAACAAAAAGCTTTGGTCATACAGACACAAGAAAATAAATTCTTCTGACAACTTGAATGAGCTTGAAAGTGAATTATTCTCTTCTTAAGCCTCCAATTGGGATGTCTGTCCAACATCTTCATGTAGCTTGTAAGACTTTGAGCAGAAGAAACAGCTAAGGACGCCTAGATTCCTGACCCAGAAATACTGCTAGGAAATACATGTGTGTTATTTTAAGCCTCCAGTTTGTAATTTTTTTTTTTTACAAAACAATATGAAACTAACAATGCATTTGTCAACACATCAGTTTTGTATGCATGGAGTAAGAATCAGAGAAACCAGGTAGAAAATACCTGTTAAGAAACCAAAACCTTGTTTCTCACTGTGTTGGAAAAACGAAGCAGGATTCAGAGCTTACCAGGATGGAGACGATATGGACACTGTCTAGACTTCCACTTGTGGATCCACAAAGGATATTCCTTACAAGAATAAGCTTATGATAAATGTATCGGATTCAAATGAGTTAAGCAGGTTTTTGAATGTAGTATTTCCTGATAAAAAATTAATTCCTCTCTGATGCAATATTACATATACAAACGTACACAGAGCCTCTCCCCAAACACACACACACACATACACACACAGAGAGACAGCGAGACAGAGAGAGACAGAGAGAAACAAATAATAAAAACACGTTGAAATGCATTCAAATTGATCTGAATGCAGGAGTTACAGAACAGGTATTTACAAATTACTCTGAAACTCATGTTATAGAAGTACATTCAAAGATAAAATATGTCATCTTAGAGCTTGAATTTATTTAAAAATGTAGTATGAAATGGTATGATCAAAAGCAGGCACAATATAAGAGAAGATAGGTAAACTGAAAAATAGAGAGTTGAAAATACTTCCATTAAAGCACAGAGAGAAGTTTGGCTAGAAACTATACAAGAGAGCCTAAACGTAACATAGGAAATAATTTATAGTTCTAAAAAACATAATTTGTGACTCAGAGGATTGGTGTAAAGATGGCTATTAATAATACTGATAATTTTAATTGAATATGACTGAGGTGGGGCCAACAAATATGAATAATGAATATATAAACCACATAATTCTGATGAAGTAGTCACTTGATAGAGAAACTAAGCTATCAAGGGCTGGCTTATAGCTGCACAACAATCCCACAGCAAATGGTAAACATCATTTGATAAATTACTACCTGAAAACAAAATTAAAAATGACAAAAGACATCAAATCAAATAATCAACTTGCTTTATAAACACTACACACACACACACACACACACACAGAGAGACACAGATATACCACATACCTAAGAATCATAGCACAACTGTCGGAAACCCAAGGACAAAGAAAAACTTACAACAGTGGTAGTATTACTGTATAGTTTACTTATTATGTTATTATTTTCTGCTTCATCCACTAGATTGTTGTGGAAAAAAATGTTTATTTTTATTTTTATTTATTTATTTTTCTTGAGATGGAGTCTCACTCTGTCGCCCAGGCTGGAGTGCAGTGGCGTGATCTCGGCTCACTGCAAGCTCCACCTCCCGGGTTCATGCCATTCTCCTGCCTCAGCCTCCCGAGTAGTTAGGACTACAGGCACCCACCACCACTCCTGGCTATTTTTTGTTGTATTTTTAGTAGAGACAGGGTTTCATCGTGTTAGCCAGGATAGTTTTGATCTCCTGACCTTGTGATCTGCCCACCTCAGCCTCCCAAAGTGCTGGGATTACAGGCATGAGCCACCGCGCCTGGCCAAAAAAATGTTGATGCCTCTTGGAGAACAGAAATTGTTGTTAGTTTCTTTGTATTCATCACTATACCCTCAGTGTTTAGGACACTACTCTTTGGTAAGACCTCCATAAACTTTTTTGGATAAGTGAATTAATCAATTGAAATTTTTGTTTCTCTTCCTTATTTATTATAATGTTTTTAAACTCAAAATTATACAATGGGTATCAATTCTGTGAATTTTCTGAGAATATTTTCTTCTTTGAAGTTTCTGTTCTGATGACTTTTAATATGAACCCTCTTAATTTATTTACAAATGAGTTTGATGATGATGAGCTAATTGAGTATAGAAACGTCTATGCTTCTGAGCCATGATTCTCAAATGTCAGTATATATTAAAAATAACCTGAAGGAAATATTTAAATTTCTATGTCTAATATTGTTAATTTGATTGAGTATGACTGAGGTGGGGCCAAGGAATATGAATAAAGATTATATAAACCATATAATTCTGATGAAGCAATCACTTGATAGGGAAACTCAGCTATCGAGGGCTGACTCACAGCTGCACAACAATCTCACAGCAAATGGTAAATATTTCTACATTTTTTGAACTAATAAATATGTAATCTTCATAGAGTGCTTCCAAATTTGATAAATTAAAATAGTAAAATACTATTTGTTTTCTACAGCATTTCTTTTTCTTCACATCATGACTACATTAAAATTTACCACATAATTTGCCACAATTAAAACCTTGCCTCATGTCTATGTATAAGTTGGATTCAAGTTCTGCATTTAGTTATAAACTTTTTAATTTACCCCCAAATAGTGGTGTTTTGAGTTGATAATTAAAATGCAGTCACTTACTTTCCAGAGAATACCAATGATTGGTGCATTCAGTCTAAAGATATTCTTGTCAAGACTGCTTTATCTGCATTAGCACAATTCATACTCTCATCTCATTTTAAGTAGCAGTTCCCAAAGTCCTTCTGCTTTATTTTGTAGGCTAAATTCTTCTTTATGTGAAACAATAATGATTGTAATGAATCTTGATGACAAGTCTGCAGAATATTTTCTCTGCTACAATAGACAACTTGTCATAAAGACATATACAAAATATGTGTATTCTTGGTTTTACTTTCAAAATTTATTTTATTCGTACTAAAATTTTAAAAAAATATACTAGAAAATGTGTAGCTAAAAGTAATAGTGGGTAAAAACTAGAAATGTGTGCCAGGCAATCTTCTATTTCTGTTTTTAAAATTCTCTACATCCAACTTGATTTTTTATACTAATCTAGGAGACCAGGAAATTGTCAAAGGCAAGACATTTATAAGTAAAAAGAAAAGTATCTTTATTTATCTGGAGAACATTAATAGTACCTGTGAACTGACTTACTTCATACTGACTATAGCAATGAAAATGCTTACTATAACGTGAGAGGGAACAATAAAATAATTTCTTCTAGAACACATTAAGGACACACCAGAAATCATCTCATCCCTATATACCTGATTATTGATGAAGTAATATTGAACTTGAAGAGATTATTACAATCCGTATCTGTTTGCCTATGTGTTTAGAGACACTTGAATCATAAGTTTGAGATGCCTTGAGCTAAATTACTCTGCAGTGTTATAAAAAGACCACACCTTGAGGTTGAAATTCATTTCAAAAAGTATCTCTTGAGGACTTAACATATATATACATTGTGTTTCATGTTGACAGTGAAGAGGTAGTGAGGGTGGCAACAGAAAAAGCCAAGATATAGTGCTGCAGTTAAAGGCTTTATCAATGTAGGAGTAATAACAATACTTTTAAAAGTGCCTTGGCCAAAATTGTTGTTAATGAGCATATATGCAAGCAAGCATTGTAATTCAAGTAAGCAATTTTTTTTTTCATATTTTTCCTTCTTTTATCTCCAACACAAAAGTAAAAGGGATTGAGCAAGAATAAAGAGTGCATTTTTAGATTTGTGATCCAGATGTAATTCAGATTTGGCTCACATCAGCAGAGTTTATAAATGAAGTCAGAAAGAGAAAATGAAAGACATTGAAATAGTCACAACACTGAAAGAAAAGGGAAAGATAGAAGCTAAAATACGGATCACTGCTTCCATGGATCACCACTGTCTCACTACCTCCTCCCTTTACTTTTCTCTCTATATTTCATGCTATAGATTAAGGGTAACTCTTTCTTAAATAATAATAGAGGACTTCTTAATAATAGTCATTTATGGAATTGGCTGGCAAGATGGCCGAATAGGAACAGCTCCCATCTGTAGCTCCCAGAGAGATCAATGCAGAACGCAGATGATTTTTGCATTTCCAACTAAGGTACCTGGTTCATCTCACTGTGACTGGTTAGACAGTGGGTGCAGGCCATGGAGGGTGAGCAGAAGCAGCGTGAGCAGAAGCAGGGTTCAGTTGCCTCACCCAGGAAGCTGAAGGGATCAGGAAACTCCCTCCTCTAGCCAAGGGAAGCCTTGAGGGACTGTGTCATGGCGAATGGTGCATTCCAGCCCAGATACTATGCTTTTCCCATGGTTTTTGGAACCTGCAGACCAGGAGATTCTCTCAGATGCCTATACCACAAGGGTCCTGGGTTTCAAGCACAAAACTGGGTGGCCATTTGGGTGACACTGAGCTAGCTGCAGGAGTTTTTTTTCACACCCCAGTGGCACCTGGAATGCGAGTGAGATTGAACTATTCATTCCCCTGGAAAGGGGGCTGAAGCTAGGGAACCAAGTGGTCTAGTTCAGCAGATTCCATGCCCAAAGAACCCAGCAAGCTAAGATCCACTGGCTTGAAATTCTCACTGCCAGCACAGTAGTCTGAAGTCAACCTGGGACTCTAGAGCTTGGTGGGGGGAGCAGTGTCCCCCATTACTGAGGCTTGAGTAGGCAGTTTTCCCCTCACAGTGTAAACAAAGCCTCTGGGAAGTTTGAACTGGGTGGAGCCCACCACAGCTCAGCAAAGTCATTGTAGCCAGACTGCCTCTTTAGATTTCTCCTCCTCTCTGGGCGGGGCATCTCTGAAAGAAAGGCAGCACCCCAGTTACAGGCCTATAGATAAAACTCCTATCTCCCTGAGACAGAGCACCTGGGGGAAGGAGCAGCTATGGGTGCAGCTTCAGCGGACTCAAACGTTCCTGCCTGCTGGCTCTGAAGAGAGCAGTGGATATCCAAGCACAGTGCACTGTTCCAAGCACTGTTCTGCTAAGGGACAGACTGCCTCCTCAAGTGGGTCCCTGACCCTTGTGCCTCCTGACTGGGAGACACCTCCCAGCAGGGATTGACAAACACCTCATACAAGAGAGCTCTGGCTGGCATCTGGTGGGAGCCCCTCTTTGACGAAGTTTCCAAAGGAAGGAACAGGAAGCAATCTTTGCTATTCTGCACCTCTGCTGGTGATACCCAGGCAAACCAGGTCGGGAGTGGACCTCCAGCAAACTCCAGCAAACCTGCAGTGAAGGGGTCCTGACTGTTAGAAGGAAAACAACAAACAGAAAGCATTAGCATCAACATCAACAGAAAGGACTTCCACAGAAAAACCCCATACAAAGGTGGTCACCAATGTCAAAGACTAAAGGTAGATAAATCCATGAAGATGAGGAAAAATCAGTGCAAAAAGGCTGAAAATTCCAAAAGCCAGAACGTCACTTTTCTTCCAAAGGATCACAGCTCCTCACTAGCGAGGGAACAAAACTGGACTGAGCGTGAGTTTGAGGAATTGACAAAAGTAGGCTTCAGAAGGTGGGTAGTAACAAACTCCTCCGAGCTAAAGGAGCACATTCTAACCCAATGCAAGGAAGCTAAGAACCTTGAAGAAAAGGTTAGAGGAATTGCTAACTAGAGAAACCAGTTTACAGAATAACATAAATGAACTGATGAAGCTGAAAAACACAGCACGAGAATTTCGTGAAGCGTACACAAGTATCAATAGCCTAATCGATCAAGCAGAAGAAAGGATATCAGAGATTAAAGATCAGTTTAATGAAATAAAGCATGAAGACAAGATTAGAGAAAAAAATAATGAAAAGTAACGAACAAGACCTCCAAGAAATATGGGACTATGTGAAAAGACCAAACCTGTGTTTGATTGATGTACCTGAAAGTGATAGGGAGAATGGAACCAAGTTAGAAAACACTCTTCAGGATATTATCCAGGAGAACTTCCCCAACCTAGCAAGACAGGCCAACATTCAAATTCAGGAAACACAGAGAACACCATAAAAATACTCCTCAAGAAGAGCAACCCCAAGACAAATAATTGTCAGATTCACCAAAGTTGAAATGAAGGAAAAAATATTAAGGGAAGCCAGAGAGAAAGGTCAGATTACCCACAAAGGGAAGCCCATCAGACTAACAGTGTATCTCTCTGCAGAAACTCTACAAGTCAGAAGAGAGTGTGGGCCAGTATTCAACAATCTTAAAAAAAAATTTCAACCTGGAATTTCCTATCCAGACAAACTAAGCTTCATAAGTGAAGGAGAAATAAAATCCTTTATAGACAAGCATATGCTGAGGGATTTTGTCACCACCAGGCCTGCCTTACAAGAGCTCCTGAAGGAAGCACTAAATATGGAAAGGATAAAACAGTATCAGCCACTGAAAAAACATACCAAATTGTAAACACCATCGATGCTAGGAAGAAACTGCATCAATCAATTGGCAAAATAAACAGCTGGCATCATAATGACAGGATCAAAGTCACATGTAACAGCATTATCCTTAAATGTAAATGGGCTCAATGCCCCAATTAAAAGACACAGATTGGTAAGTTGGATAAAGAGTCAAGACCCATCAGTGCACTGTATTCAGAAGACCCATATCACATGCAAAGACACACATAGGCTCAAAATAAAGGGATGGATGAATATTTACCAAGCAAATGGAAAGCAAAAATAATAATAATAATAATAATAAAAAAGCATGAGTTGCAATCCTAGTCTCTAATAAAACAGACTTCAGAGCAACAAAGATCAAAAAGACAAAGAATGGCATTACATAATGGTAAGAAAATGTAACAAGAAGAACTAACTATCCTAAATATATAGGCACTCAACACAGGAGCACCCAGATTCATAAAGCAAGTTCTTAGAGACCTACAAAGAGACTTAGACTCCCACACAATAATAGTGGGAGACTTTAACACCCCACTGTCAATATTAGACAGATCAATGAGACAGAAAATTAATAAGGATATTTAGGACTTGAACTCAGCTCTGGATGAAGCAGACCTAATAGACATCTACAGAACTCTCCACCCCAAATCAAAAGAATATACAATCTTCTCAGCACTACATCACACTTATTCTAAAATTAATCACATAATTGGCATAATCACTGGTCATTAGAGAAATGCAAATCAAAACCACAATGAGATACAGTCTCACACCAGTTAGAATGGTGAGCATTAAAAAGTCAGGAAACAGATGCTGGAGAGGATGTGCAGAAATAAGAAAGTTTTTACACTGTTGCTAGGAGTGTGTAAATTAGTTCAACCATTGCAAAAGACAGAATGGCAATTCCTCAAGGATCTAGAACCAGAAATACCATTTGACCCAGCAATTCCATTACTGGTTATATACACAAAGGATTATAAATCATTCTCTGTAATTAGATATCAACTAATCAATAATTGTATAAAACTAATTATTTAAAGCCTTTGTCTAGTATTTCAGAATTTTTGAAAGTCAAATCCTTCCTTTAGCTTCCTCATCTTATTCCTGACTTTTTATACTGCAAGCTCTAGGAAAAAATCTAAAATTACTTGACTATGAATACTGGTATCAAGTAAAACTTAAAATGGTAAAACATTCTAACTTGGATAGATTGGGAATCAAACATACCCACCCTGAGTATGTTATGTAAAAAAGTCAAAAAGCAACAGATGCTGGCAAGGCTATGGAGAAAAGAGAACACATATACACTGTTGGTGGGAATGTAAATTAGCTCAGCCACTGTGGAAAGCAGTTTTAAGAGTTCTCAAATAACTCAAAATGGAACTACCATTCAGCCCAGTAATCCTATTACTGGGTTTATATCCAAAAGAAAATAAATCATTCTACCAAAAATACACCTGCACTCATATGTTCATCACAGTACTATACACAATAGCAAAGACATGGAATCAATCTAGGTGCCCATTAACAGTGGACTGGGATGAAGAAAATGTGGTACATATACACCATGGAATACTACGCAGCTATAAAAAAGAATGAAATCAAGTCCTTTGCAGCAACATGGATGCAGCTGGAGGCCATTATCCTAAGCAAATTAACACAGGAACAGAAAACCAAATGCTGTTATTCTCATTTAGAAGTGAAAGCTAAACACTAGATACTCATAGTCCTAAAGAGAGCAACAATAGGCACGGGGACTTCTAGAGGGGAGAGGAAAGGATAGGGGTAAGGGCTGAAAAACTGTTAAGTACTATGGTCACTTCCCAGGTGACAGGTTCAGTTGTTGCCCAAACCTCAGCATATAATAACATATCCATGTAACAAACCTGCACATGTACCCTCAAATCTAAAATAAAAGTTTTAATTATTAAAAAAAAGTCATTTACTTCCCATGCCCTGACTAGATTTTTAAAAATATTACTCTATACTAAAATTGATGTAAGTCATTGCCTCAGTAGTCTCTAAGCCCCTTGCAGATCTAGACACTATGTTTTTTTCTGTGTATATCCACAATTTAGTATCCGGGAGCAGTTGGTTTCTCATTAATATTTTTCTGAAAAATTAATGGAAGCAACAAAAATTCCAGCCACCTTAAAAAAAAAAAGCAATATTGAAGAATGTTCCATATTAAGAAGAGTGTATATTGTGGGTCTGTTGGTTGGAATGTTCTGTAAATGTCTGTTATGTCCATTTAATCTAGAAAATGGTTTAACTCTGATGTTTCTTTGTTGATTTCTGTCTGAGTAACATGTTCACTGCTAAATGTGGGGTGTTAAAGTCCCCTACTATTATTGTTTTGCAGTCTCTCTCTTCCTTTAGGTCACTTAATATTTGCTCTATATATTTAGGTGCTCCAGTGTTGGGTGTATATATATATATTTATTCAGAATTGTACATCCTCCTGCTGTATTGACTGTTTTATCATTTTGGAATGGCTTTGTCTCTTTTTACAGTCTTTGGCTTGAAGTCTGTTTATCTGATATAAATATAGAAACTCCAGTTTTTCTTTGGTCTCCATTTGCACGGAATATACTTGTTCATCCTTTCACTTTCAGTCTGTGCATGTCCATAAAGTTAAAGTGAATCCCAAACAACATGTCACTGCTATAAAAACAGGCACATACATACAACACAACAAAATAGAGAACTCCAAAAGAAATCTACACATTTATGCCAAATGATCTTCAACAGACACCAAAAACATACATTGGGGAAAGTACAGTGTCTTCAATAAATGGTGCTAGGAAAACTGGATATCCACATGCAGAAGACTGAAACTAGATGCCTATCTCTGCCATATACTGAAATCAATTAAAAATGGATTGTAGGCTTAAATGTAAGACCTGAAACTAGGAAACTACTAGGAAAAAATATAGAGGAACTGTTTCATGACATTGGCTGGACAAGGATTTTTTTGGATAAGACCTCAAAAGCACAGGCAACTAAAGCAAAAACAGACAAATAGAATTATGTTAAACTAAAAAGCTTCTGCACAGCAAAGGAAACAATCAATAGAGTGAATAGATGGCCAGGAGAATGGGAGAAAATATTTGCAAACTATGAATCTGACAAAGGATTATATCTAGCATATATAAGAAACCCAAACAATTCAATAACTAAAATAAAAATATTAAAAAATTTTTAAAATTTTAAATCAGCAAAAGGTCTAAACAGACATTTTACAAGGCGTACAAATGGCCAAAAGGAGTATGCTCAACATCACATGACCAAAAACTGTTCAACATCATAAATTATAAGGAAAATGAAATCAAAATATAATGACATATTGCCTCCCATAGGAATTAGATTCATAGAGTGACAGTACATCTAACCATGAAAATGCCATTTTTCGTCTATTACTAGGTGCTAAATAGATGTTTCAGGTTAGAGGAATCTATTTCTTTGAGTCTCTTGCCAGAAGGATTCTTGTTTCCATTCAGGTAAGAGAGGTACTCAAGATATTTGAAAGGCAAAAGAAAAACCTAAGCTTCTTTTTTTTTTGCTTCGATATCCCAGTGGATAGTTGGTGGAACATTTTTGATGCAAGATTTTTGCATTGAACTCAGTTGTTGTGATGCATGCAAATCATTTATCTTGGGAGAATAGGAATCTTTAACCATTAGTAGTTTCTATTCTGAAGACCTCCGGGGTGAACCAGAGAGAGCTAACAGTAGTCTTTTCTGAGTTTGATTATTTATATTTTGATAATGTATTCATTGTCTGTTTCTGTGTAGCAATTTACCACATATTTAGCTACAAACAAAACATATTTGTGATCTCATAGATTTTTGGGGTCAGGCATTTGTGTACCACTTAGCTATGTCCTGAGCTCCATCAATGTGTTAGCTGGACTGGATTCTCATCTGGAACCATAAGTGAAGATTCTAATGGGTAAGAATTTCAACACCAACAGGTGGATGGCATTATTTATTTCCTTTTGGTTGCATGATGGCTACAACTATTTTCCCTTAGTTAGTTAGAGGCCACCCTCAGGTCCCAGAGAACTCATAGTTTCTAGAGGCCACCTGAAGGTTCTTATTATTTGGACTTTTCCAACATCACTTCTTAATTTATGAAGTCCGAAAGAAAATGATCTTTCTCACTTTCTGTCATTTTTTTTCCTCTCTCTCTGCTTCACTACCTCTTTTCTCACCCTCCTTCTCTCCCCTGACCCAGTCTGCTAAAATATAGTACTATATAATGTAACATAACGATGAGTGTGACATCCCATTACCTTTGGAATATTCTCTTTGTGAGAAGTAAATCACAGGTTTGGCCCACACATAAGTGGAAGGGATTGAAGAAGCTGTTAGATGAGGAGGCGTCAAATCACTGGGGGTCACCTTGATGTCTCTAAGATTATAAACACCTTATGGCTTATATTAATTTATTTCTACTTGGGTCCCTTTGGGGTTTCAGTTTTTCTGATAGCGTTTCAACCCTGACACTGATAGAATATAAAAAATACCTTGTACTCAGTGAGTACAGAATTCAGAAACCTGCAGGTCATAGATAGGCCTAATCATATTTATTTTTTCACTAGAAAATTTACAACACCAGGATCATCCTTAAACCCATAAGAAAATGGTAAATACATTTGTATATTCAACAGAGGAATAATACTTAATAGATGTCATTTAGGTGGTTGGTACAAGCAACTGAAAAGCTCCACTACTTAACATTAAAATAGTAATCCAATCACTGTCTTTTAAAAACTTTATCTTTTATTTTGAATTCGGGGGTATATGTGCAGGTTTGTCACATGGGAATACTGAGTAGTGCTGAAATTTTGCTTAAGGGTGATTCTGTCATTGTGGTGCTATTCACAATAGCAAAATCATCACTTTTTAAGGCAAAAATCAAACTCTTGAATTTGCTTATATTTGGGTATTTTTCCCTCAAAATACTTTTTTGCCTAAAGATAAAAAGGAAACATTAATTTAAGTAAATATGTTTTTATTCATAGAATATGGTTAGAAAGTTAATAGCTTTAATATATTATATCCATAAAATTTAATTTTATCTGTCATTTCAACTAAACTTTTAATAAGATCAGCACATGTCCAGTAAGGTAGAAAAAATATAATCATATCATATTGGGCTTGAAAATATTCTCAACCAAAATATAATATGTTAACTTTGATTGATAAATAAGTTAAACATTAATACTTTGAATGTTCTTTTGGATGGTTAAGTTGCTAATTGGGGAATCTTAACAGGAATGTTGATATAAAACACCTAAGACATTATATTCTAAGCTTAAACATATCAAATATTTGGAATGATTTTACAGTCCTTCTTTTTATTGCCTTATTGAATAATGCTCTAGAACCCACATCTTTTTATGTATCTTAATGATTTAATACCTACAATGTCATTTTCTTATAAAATCTTTTGTCCAATAATTGTGTAGGTGTAAAGCACACACCTAACAAAAATTATTTTCATTACCTACATATAATAGCTTTGGAACTTCTTATAATCCTTATTATTTTCTTTTATTGCATAAAGCTCTTAGATTTTTATTCCCTTATATGACTTAGCAGTTGGCAAACTAATTATTTGACAACTTGGTCATAGTGCTGTGGTAATGCAGGGATTGTGTCTTTGCACAGATGGCAGAATGTAAATTTCCATCAAACTAGGAAGTAGCAGAATAATAAGAACATATGCGGGAAACTATTCTGAGCAAAGCATTTAGTGATTATTTGGTAGTAAGTTGTGGTAAGGGAAACACAAACTTAAATAATAGGTTTGCAATGTTCTTTCTTGTAAACACTAACAATGAGGTGATTAAAGGATCATATGCTGTTTTTGGCTCTTTGCTATTTATGGCTTTTAATTCAGATTTCTGGCAACCACTGATTTTGTGTATCTATATAAGGACATTTTATCTTTAAGATAATTTATTTCTTACTTGGAAACAAACAGACACATAACCTGAGGTTTTGTATAGCAAGTCTAAAAACTACTTGTTAATTTAAAAGGTCCTATTTACACCAGAAATAATAGACTATTTTAAGTGTACTTAAAATTAAAATAAGTTGAGTTTTTGAGTACAGTCATTCATGCTATGCAATATAGCTTTTTATAATGAAAGAATAGGATCATTTATTTAAAATAACACACTTAAATAATTAACTGCCATTTATATGAACTAAAGCAGGAAGGTAGGCTGACAGAAGCATCAGCTTTAAGTTATTGTTATGTATCATGAATGTGTGTATGCATATGTGCATATGCATACATAACTTTGAAACTCAGAATTGAAGCTTCAAAGTAAGTTTCTATGTGCATTTGTCAAGTTCTAGAAGATTAGTCTCATAATCAAAGTTAATGACCAAGCCAGTTTCTCTTAAAGAATATGCCAAGCAGCACTCTGTGATTAAAGAAAGCAGGGTCATTAGACTATTATTAGTTAAGAATAATAGTCATGATTCAGGTTGAAGTAGGCATCATCCTGATTGTGATATCCTGAAAGTCATTTGAAGCAAATACATTTAGTCTTTGGAGCTGAAGTAAGTCTTGCCATATCTCATAGTGGAAAGAAATGGACTTCTTGAGTTCACAGGTAGAACTGCTTCAAGACCCATCTCCTAAGGAAATACACTACCTGGTACAATGGCTAGTTCCCAAGGGCAATGTGGCAATCCATCTGCAAGCACAGACCTGTGACTTTCATCAAGACAATAGAATAAAATAATGGCTTGTTCACACATCAAAGGTGAGCCATATAATACTTTGCCATTTTTGGTTAGTGGGTCAAAAGAGAGCTCTTCAAAATAGGCCCTCGCTCTGGATTTTACACACAAATTTGCTAGCAGCCATTTTCATATTCTCTGGCTTTTGAAACAATTATATATCTTTGTGTATTTTTGTTAATATTTGCTGAGATTTTCAGCTTACATCTTTCTCTCCAGAAACAGCTCTTTCTGAAGCACAAGTGTTCATAGAGGAGTCATGGGCTTTCTTTTTAAAATATTTATTGGTATTTTTTTCACCAGAACTTAGATTTTTTCCCCAGTGGAATTTTCAAACATAACTTTTATCTCCTTTATCATAAAACATATATTTATTTTAAGTATGTGGAACATGTAGTATTCTGATATATGGAGTCTTCATTGATATGTATTCTTTCTGGCTATCATTCACGTGTTTTATCTTTCCATATCTTTTTTCTTTCTTTTTTTTTTTCTGAGACAGAGTCTCGCTCAGTTGTCCAGGCTGGAGTGCAGTGGCGCAATCTCGGCTCACTGCAAGCCCTGCCTCCCGGGTTCATGCCTTTCTCCTGCCTCAGCCTCCCAAGTTGCTGGGACTACAGGCTCCTGCCACCACACCTGGCTAATTTTTTTTTTTTTTTTTTTTTTGATTTTTAGTAGAGATGGGGTTTCATCATGTTAGCCAGGATGGTCTCGATCTTCTGATCTTGTGATCCACCCACCTCAACCTCTCAAAGTGCTGGGATTACAGGAGTGAGCCACCATGCCTGGCCTATATCCCCATATCTTAACTGTTTTATTGTTGTTTGGTGTGGAGTGGGGTGGGGAGAACGGATTTGTGTTTGTGTATTTTTGCATGAGATAGATTTTTTTTATTTTAAAATATACTTTATTGACATCTTTAAAATTTAAAGGGATTTTAATCTGTTACTTGCAGACAATACATCAACAATCTGGACTCATGTGAATTTAATTGCAGAATTTGAATTTCTCTAGAATACTTTCTCTAGAAATAATACTCTAGATACTCTAAATAATACTCTAGATACTCTAAATAATACT
>NC_045442.1:51790683-51860293 GCF_002776525.5 Piliocolobus tephrosceles | reverse complement strand
ATACTCTAGATACTCTAAATAATACTCTAGATACTCTAAATAATACTTTCTCTAGAAATAATACTTTCTCTAGAATAATTTCTCTAGAATGAATTTCTCTAGAATTGCTTTCAGTTTATTACTTAATCCCAGCTAAACGTACAAGAGATTTGCCAATGTCTCGCATTTAGTGAGCCATGAACTTTCACATTTGCCTCTGTAACCATGTGAAGTTGTCAACAGTTTCGCTCTATCTCTGAAAATAGTGAAATTATCCCTCGAGGAATCCAACTTTGATTATTGTATTCACCTCTCTAACTTTCCATCTCCTGTACCTTGGACAAGAATTCTCTACAACCTGGTATTTCACATTCCTATATCTTCAAGCAGATGTGTGTCTGTGTGTGTGTGCACACATGCTTGTACACACACATAGTTAATATTTTGTCTTTTATAGTTTTTCTTGGTAGTGAAAGTGATCTTGACTTCAAAAATATAAAAACTGAAACCTAAAACAGTAAAATAACTTACCCATAAGAATACAGGTAGTTGTGATAGAGGAAATCTAGAACTTGTGTTAACCTCTAGAGTTCTTGTCTTTATAAGAAGAGTCACTGCATCCATTAGTCATTTGCTGTGAATAAAGGATAGCAGTGGCCACAGTGCCAGCAGGTGCAGCTAATATGAGGGGTAGAAGTGTTGATAGTATGAATTATATTGTTTAGTGTTCAAGAGTAGAGGCAGAAGCAGCCTCACCACAATTATGCTGTGATATTATTTGAAAATTACTCTTAAGGAATAGTTTATCTGTTTTTTGCTTTTTTTCAAAACACTGACTCCCCAGATAACTTGGAAATTCTGTGGATTAGCTAATGTTCAATATCAATAAATGAATTCCAGAATAAGAGATGTTCGTTTCAGAACTTACAACTAAAACCTGCAGTGATATGACATTATATGCATAGGCCTTGTAAAGTTTAATAAGAACATGTAAAAATGCTTGAGTTTAAAAAAGGTGAGGAAAAGAAAAACTGCAAAACAATAACAATGACAGAAAAGTGCTTCAAGTATAAAGGGAAAAATTCTAAAGACAGAATTATTGAATATTTAATTAGGTAAAATTAATACTAGGTCATGGTATTTTTTTTCAACTAGTCAATAGTAGCTCATGCCATATGGAATACATAAATGATATTCAACATGGGCTAAGGATAGACATTAATATATGTATCCTTCAAAATTAAATAGTTTATTAACTATGAGGTTTTCAATGTAATTCTCTTTATCTTTTTTTAAAATCACAACTGGTCTTTTGCTTAATTGAAACATGAAATTGTGAATAAATGGAGAAAATCTTGGTAGATTCACTCAATGTCTACAATGGTCCATTAAATTACAAAACTATTCTTTGGACTAATGCTTTGTTTCTCAATGTTTAAATTTTTGATTAAAAGTAGTTAAAGAATAAGAGAGGGAACTGCCATTAACAGAGTTGTAGTATCCATATATTAGATAATTTTAGGATAACTTATTTTTTTACAGGAACATATGAGGTGGGGCAGAGAACAAAAATAAGAGAAAATAGCAGTGAGACTTCAGCTGACAGGGTTGTAGTTGGGAACTGATGTTATGGGAGCCGATTAAAGATAATCATTGGAACATTGCCATATCATAAAGCTTTTATAAGGTGAATTCTTTTTACTGTCACAATGGACCATGCACTGTGAGACTTGTTTTCTAAACTTAACTCATCACTGAAAGCCACAAAGCTTTGGGGAAGTGCTTAACCCTATTGCATCTTAGTGTTTTCATTAGCAAAATGATGACAGTGGAGTGGTGGGAATGTAAAATATTACCAAATTTTAAAGATTATATAATTTGTATATTGAACAAAAGGGACTCATTGGATATTAATAGAAATTAACTTCATTATTTTCTTTCCTTTGCCCAGTGTAAACCACTCTGTGTGATACATTTTTTTCTTATATCTTGGTTGAAATCTGAATCTATCCTCATTAACTTTTCTGATAATTTTTATGGAATAAAATGTTTAAAATTTATTTTATGCTCCTCAAACTATTTTATTCCAATAATACAATATAGAACCTAAGTTATACTTCCTTCTTGCTCCTTTGCTGGGTATACTTCAGGCTGGTTTCTGCACTGGGAAAAGTGCTAAAGTCTATTGGTCAGCTTCTGTTCTGTTTTCCTGGTTAGAGTTTCTCCTGTTGCTCCAGTATTTAAAATGTAGTAATCTATTGCTTCTTTCTGGTTATGAGTTAAATCTGAAAGTTTCTCTGTAATAGTTTGTTATGTGATGTGTAGGTCTCATAAGAGCTTCCCATCATTGCTGATAATCTAGTTGAAAACCATCATTACCTTAATGATGCTGAATGCAAATCCAATGCCCAAACACCTAAAACTCCTGCAAAACTTACACATACAATGTAGTACTCCCAGCATCTTTCCTTTGTGTTTACTCTCTCATTTGGCCCTGCTGAGAAGACTGTGGGTCAGATTCAACATAAATATTATTTGCTTTGATGAATGTTGAGTGGCAGCCTTCACCAAGCAGTGATATGCTTTTACTATGCTGTCAGTGCAGCCAGTCAGTTACAGCCTTTCATGCTTTGGCTTTGTTGAAATGAGTCAGACATCCATGCACATTGTTATCAAAATTCCAAGATAAACAAAAGTCTTTCCCCAAGGCTTGAGCAGCGGGGAAAATATACTCTAATCTCTCCAGGGATGGATGGGATTCACCACATGAAGACCTGACTTTCCAAAATTTGTCTTGTAATTTCTAGTTAACTAAGTCTTTCCATGCTCTTTCATAGGCCTGAGGTAATTAAAGGTTAGCAAACCAACTCTTAGATGAGCTTTGGAACATTCTGGTGTGATGATATCACACTTCCCTTTGGATTGTGGGCATTGTTGGTGGCTATTATCTTGTGACCTCAGACAACTGTGGCTATTATCTTGTGACCGCAGCCAATACTTAGGTAGCAACAGCTTTAACTTGCTTTTAAAATTGCACATATTTCCTTTACAGCTGTCAATGTGTTCTTTCTAGTAACATGTGCCAACAGTTGAGGTAATTTTTATTATTCCTTCTTAAAGTTGCTGTTCTAATATTTATAAGAAGAAAGAAAAGACATTTTTAGTAATATAGTAGATACACTATTAGGATGCCCAATTTAAAATATCTTCCTCTTGGAGACTTTTAATGTCTTGTATCTTATTAAAGTTCTGAAAATGTTTGCAATAAAGAAAGTTAGATTACTCTATTTAACTTGATTTAACTTGTATTTCCTGAGCTATTTTCATTATTCCTTTTTTAAATCTACCCCTGACATCCTACAGAATAATGTCGTTTTCTTTTCTTTCTTTTTTTTTTTTTTTTTTTTGAGACAGAGTCTCGCTCTGTCACCCAGGCTAGAGTACAGTGGCCAGATCTCAGCTCACTGCAAGCTCCTCCTCCCGGGTTTACGCCATTCTCCTGCCTCAGGCTCCAGAGTAGCTGGGACTGCAGGCGCCCGCCACCTCGCCCGGCTAGTTTTTTGTATTTTTAGTAGATACGGGGTTTCACTGTGTTAGCCAGGATGGTCTCGATCTCCTGACCTCATGATCCGCCCGTGTCGGCCTCCCGAAGTGCTGGCATTACAGACTTGAGCCACCTCGCCAGGCCAGTGTCGTTTTCCTGAGGCAATAAACTGAGGATTTTCCACTTCTGATTAGTTTTCCGTATACGGGCTATCTACAATACCTTAATTTCAATATTTGGGCTGGCAGTGTAGTAGACATATAAATTTAGGTTTTAACTTTAACTCTGGACATCAAAATAGTATCGCAGACAAACTAATTAAAGAGAACATAGCATCTCCAAAATTTCACATTCAAATCTTTCTTCACGCCATGTTGTGAAGGATTAATACACGCATTTATTTAATTCCTTGAAGAAATAACTACAGAGATCCTACAAGTTTCTATATAATGAAGAAAATGCTGGTAGTAAATGTTAAGCTCTTTAAGTATCTTATAATTATTATAGAAAGACACTTAGGTTGAGAATGTCTGCAATCCAGTACTGATCACATAGTGTGATCAAATAATAATTTTGTGTCCAATAATAATTATAATAAACATTTACTGAAAAATTATTATGAGGCAAGTACAATGCTTAACATATATTATGCATTGTCTTATTGAATAATAATAACTATGATAAACATAGAATGGAATGTGGTTATCATAGAATGCATATACTAGTATATCCTTAATTTACAATTTGGGGAATTGATACTCGAAGAGAACACGTAACTTTGCCAATGTCATATCATTGAAGAGTTTAGATAGAAACATACAGTGGTTACTAACATAAGAAACTGCTCAGAAGTTAAGAGATGGAGGAAAATATTCTTTGATGTTAATTTCACAACTGAATAGGTATGTATGGAATAGAATCAAGACTTTCTATGCAAAGCATGCCATGTGAGTGACAGTACAGAGGAAGGAAATGCCATAGTACACTTGAAGAACTGTATATTTTGGTAGCACTATGCAAAAGTTTTACCTGGGAAGAAGCAGGCACTGGCAAGGCTTTGGAAGTGAGATATAGTAAAACAGAATAATCCAGTTTTAAATAAAGTTAGTTTTCCAAATGAAAAACAAATTCCAATCAATGGTTATTTGGGAAAAGATTTAACCTTTCTATGGGGCATTTCTCAGGATGTTGTGGCCCTCAGATAGTTTGTGAAGCATTACTGATATTTAGAGAATAGGTACTAGGGATGTTAGATGTCTTGAAAATTGTTCAATATTCTGCACAAGGAAGAACATGTTCAAGAACTGCAGATATTTTAATATTCTTATAGAATATCTATATCATAAAACATATTTGTTTTCATAGGAATCTAGAATCAAATTTACTAAATTATTTTTATTTAGTAAAAATAAAATTTTTACTAAATTTTATTTTCTAATTTCAGAAAATCACACTAAGAGCCATGCCTCTTATCATATTTAGTGGCTGACATGGTTTGTCTCTGTGTCTCCAGTCAAATCTCATCTTAAATTGTAATCCCCATGTGTCAAGGGAGGGACCTGGTAGGAGATAATTGGATCATGGGGATGGTTCCCCCAATGCTGTCCTCATGATAATGAGTGACTTCTAAGGAGATCTGATAGGTTAAAAGTGTTTGGCAGTTCACCCTTCACTCACTTTCTCTCTCTCTCTCTGGCCACTGTGTAAGATGTCCCTTATTTCTCCTTCACCTTCTGCCATAATTGTAAGTTTTCTGAGGCCATCCCAGTCATGAGAAACTATGAGTCAATGAAACCTCTTTTCTTTATAAGTTACTCAGTCTTGAATATTCTTTAGAGCAGTATAAAAATGTACTGATAAGAAAATTGGTACCAGGAGTGCAGCACTGCTCTAAAAATAACCTGAAAATATCAAAGCAACTTTAGAACTGGGTAACAGGCAGAGATTCAAACAGTTTGGAAGGCTCAGAAGAAGACAAGAAGATGTGGGAAAGTGTAGAACTTCCTAAAGACTTGTTGAATGATTTTGATCAAAATGCTGATAGTGATATGGACAGTGAAATCTAGGTTGAGGTGGTCTCAGATGGAGATGAGGAATTTATTGGGAACTGGAGCAAAGGTCACTCATGCTATGCGTTAGCAAAGAGACTCTGCCCTGGAGCTCTATGGAACTATGAACTTGAGAGAGATGGTTTAGAGTATCTGGCAGAAGAAATTTCTATGCAGTAAAGCCTTCAAGATGTGATCTGGCTTTTTCTAAAAGTATATGGTTATATGTATTCACAAAGGGATTATCTGAATTTGGGAGTTAAGTTTACAAGGGAAGAAGAGTATAAAAGTTTGAAGAATTTGCTGCCTGACCATGTGGTAGAAAAGTAAAATACATTTTCTGGGGAAAAATTCAAGCCTGCTCAGAAATTTGCATAAGTAACAAGGAGCCCAATGTTTGTCACCAAAACAATGGGGAAAATATCACCAGGGCATTTCAGAGATCTTCAAGGTATCCCCTCCCATCACAGGTCTGGTGGTCTAGGAGGGAAAAATGGTTTTGTGGTCTGGGCCCAGGGTTTTGTTGCTCTGTGCAGCCTTGGGACATGGCTTCTTATATCCCAGCTGCTCCAGCTCCACCTGTGGTTAAAAGGAGCCAAGGTACAGTTCAGACTGTTGTTTCAGAGAATGCAAGTCCCAAGCCTTGGTGGATTCCATGTGGTGTTGGGCCTATGGGTTGAGCTTTGGGAACCTCTGCCTAAATTTCAGGGGATATATAGAAACATCTGGAGGTCCAGGCAGAAGTCTGCTGCAGGGGCAGAGCCCTCATGAAGAACCTCTATAATGGCAATGCAGAGCGGAATTGTGGTATTGGAGCCCCACCACAGAAACCTCACTGGGGCACCGCCCAGTGGAACTGTGAGAAGAGGGTCACCATCCTCCATACCCCAGAATGGTAAATCCACTGACAGCTTGCACTGTGCATCTAAAAAACCAGCTCATGAAAGTAACTCTGGGGCTGTACCCCACAGAGCCACAAGGGTAGAGCTGCACAAGGCTGTGGGAGCTCACCCCTTGCATCTGCATACCCTAGATGTGAGATATGGAGTCAAAGGAGATTGTTTGGAGCTTTAAGATTTAATGAATGCCCTGCCAATTTTTAGATTTCCATGGGGCCTGTGACCTCTTTGTTTTGGTCAATTTCTCATATATGGAACAAGAACATTTACCCAATGTCTGTACCTCCATTGTATGTTAGAAATAACTAACTTGTTTTATTTTTTTTATTTTACAGACTCATAGGTGATAAGGACATACCTTGTCTCAAATGAGACTTTGGACTTGGACTTTTGAGTTAATGCTGGAATGAGTTAAGATTTGCGGGGGACTGTTGGGAAGGCATAATTGCCTTTTGAAATGTGAGAAGAACATGAGACTTCAGAGGGACAGGAGTCAGAATGACATAATTTGGTTCTGTGTCCCAACCGAAATCTCATCTCAAATTGTAATCCCCATGTGTCGATGGAGAGACTTGGTAGAGGTAATTGCTTCACACGGGCATTTTCTCACATGCTGTTCTCATGATAGTGAGTGAGTTCTCATAAGATCTGATGGTTTAAATGTGTTTGGCAGTTCCCCCATCACTGTCTCTCCTGCCACCATGCAACATTTGTGTTATTTCCCCTTCCACTTCTGCCATGATTATAAGTTTCCTGAGGCCTTCCCAGCCATGTGGAACTGCAAGCCAATGAAACCTCTTTTCTTTATAAATTACCCAATCTCAGTTATTTTTTTATAGCAGTGTAAAAATGGACTAATACAATTGCCTATGGAGGGTAACCAAATTTAATTGGTAGTGTAACTTTTGCTTTGGTACAATTCCTTATGTAGAGGTAATCATTTACCAATATATTATGACTTCTAATATAAACATATAGAAATGCACATCATTTGATAATAGTTATTCTTATTTCTCCTTAGGATTATGGTTAGAGTTGATTTTGTCCATTATACCAATTTATTTTTATGTTATATGTGTAACATATAAAATTCTTTCAGAAATTTATTTCAGGATAATAGAAGAGGTGTTAAAAAATAAGTATTAAGAAAAGGGAATATTGACTGTGATAAAGGACAAAGCTAGAAGTATGATCTCAACACTGACAAAATGAAAAATACCCTATGGATACCTCAGTATTTATTCATCCTTTTTCATCTACACTGAAATATAAAAAGGGTTTTTTTCAGAGCAGCAATGTACCCAATTTAAAATGCTCTGCTTTACAAATTTCATTGAAATTGTGAGAGCATGTGATGCAATTGCAGCCTAGAAGATGTAAGAACTACCAGGTGAGGTATCTGGGCAAGAAGGTATTTTTTAAGACAGAAATATTTATCACATATGGCTTTTATTTTCTTACTATTTTATTTTTACTATTTCCTGGCTGCAATGTAGACATAATGCCAGAAGTTTTATCAAATATCTAGAACCAGTTACAAAATTCGCATTACCCAATACAAATAAAATATGGGACTCTTGTTTAAAAATCAGGGGAAAATGTTTAGATAAATATAAAATATTTCCTGAAAATACTTTGTTACTTTAAAATTTGTATATGGGGGTAAAGTAATATGTAAGTAACAATATAATGACAGAAAATAATATTACAAAGGACAAAAAATATTATTTCATTCATAACTGTATATAACAATATAATAATAATGCTCTGTTAATGTGATATTCGACTGACTATATGATTCTTTGGACTAAATTTCTGCAAATCAATTTATTTTGTCTTCAAAATTGTATACTTTTAGCAATTTCATTTTTAAGCAGTATAGTTGAAAGTGATGCCAGTTTCTTTGGACAAATGGAAGATCCCAGATAATTTTTATAATTTCTAATTTTGGAAAGAATTTTTATGCTAATGCAATTGGTACTGCAACTCTTAAGTGTATTTTATAGGATGTAAAAATTTGTGAATAAGGTTGTGGTAAATTAGCTTAAAATACATATTTTAGCATACCTAGAGATGATGACACTAATATAACTTTTTTTTCTAAAACTCTTTAAATAAATTATTTTGGGGTAAGTGTAAATTTAATTTTAAATGTTAGTTTATAAAATGGCATTTTACTGTTTTCTTTGATACTTTCTGTAACTTTCTAGCTAGTACAACTGTTTAGCTTACAAGTTGCTTATTGCCCTCTGTGCCTAGGGTCTGAGCCTCTGTGCACACAGCCACACATCAAATCCCCTCTACTCATGCACATGCTTTATTTTCTCATGGAATTCACTTACAAAACACAGGTTCAAAGAAAAAATTGTTATAAATTTCAAAAGGCGATTGATATGGTTTGGCACAGATCTCAACTTGAATTATATCCCCCAGAACTCCCACGTGTTGTGGGAGGGACCTGGCAGGAGGGAATTGAACCATGGGGGCTTGTCTTTCCTGTGCTATTCTCATGATAGTGACTAAATCTCACGAGATCTGATGGGTTTGTCAGGGGTTTCCCCTTTTGCTTCTCCTCATTCTCTCTTGCCACCTCCACGTAAGAAGTGCCTTTCACCTCCCACCATGATTCTAAGGCCTCCCCAGCTATGTGGAACAATAAGTTCAATTAAATCTCTTTTTCTTCACAGTCTCAGGTATGTCTTTATCATCAGTGTGAACATGGAATAATAAAGTAAATTGGTACCAGGAGTGGGGCACTGCTAAAAAGATACCTGAAAATGTGAAAGCAACTTTGGTACTGGGTAGCAGGCAGAGGGCTCAGAAGAAAACAGGAAAATGTGAGAAAGTTTGGAACTTCATAGAGACATGTTGAATGCCTTTGACAAAAATGCTGATAGTGATATGAACAATAAGGACCATGCTGAGGTGGTCTCAAATGGAGATGAGGAACTTGTTGGGAACTGGAGCAAAGGTGACTCTTGTTATGTTTTAGCAGAGTCTGGTGGCATCTTGCCCATGTCCTAGAGATTTGTGGAACTTTGAACTTGAGAGAGATGATTTAGGGTATCTGGCAGTACAAATTTCTAAGCAGCAAAGCATTCAAGAGGTGATTTGGGTGCTGTTAAAAACATTCAGTTTTAAAAGGGAAACAGAGCATAACAGTTTGGAAAATGTACAACCTGATAATGTGAGAGAAAAGAAAACCCATTTGCAGGGGAGAAATTCAAGCTGGCTGCAAAACTTTGCATAAGTAGCAAGGAATGTAAAGTTAATATCCAAGACGATGTGGAAAATATCTCCAGGCCACATCGGAGGCCTTCACAGCAGCCCCTCCCATCACAGATCCGGAGGTCCAGGGGGAAAATGTCATTTCATGGGCCAGACCCAGGGTCCCCATGCTGTGTGCAGCCTAGGGAATTGGTGCCGTGTGTCCCAGCTGCTCCAGCCATGGCTGAAAGGGGTCAACATACAGCTCACGCTGTGGCTTCAGGGTGGAAACCCCATGCCTTGGCAGCTTCCACGTACTGTCGAGCCTGCAGGTTCACAGAAGTCAAGAATTGAGGCTTGGGAACTTCCGCCTAGATTTTAGAAGAGGTATGGAAATGCCTGGATGCAAAAGTTTGCTGCAGGGGCGGGGCCCTCATGTAGAACCACTGCTAGGGCAGTGCAGAAGGGAAATGTGCGGTGGGAGCCCCCACACAGAGTCCTTACTGGGGCACTGCCTAGTGGAGCTGTAAGAAGAGGGCCACCATTCTCTGCACCCCATAATGGTAGATACACTGACGGCTTACACTGTGGACCTGGAAAAGCCACAGACACTAAACGCCAGCCCCGTGAAAGCAGCCAGGAGGAAGACTGTACCCTGCAAAATCACAGGGGCGGCTCTGCCGAAGACCATGAAAACCTACCTCTTGCATTAGTGTGACCTGAATGTGAGACCTGAGGTCAAAGGAGATCATTTAGGAGCTAGGACATCATTTTGGAGCTTTAACATTTTGACTGCTGTGCTGGATTTCAGACTTGCATGGACCCTATAATCCCTTTGTTTTGGCCAATTTCTCCCATTTGGAAATATTGTCTATTTTATCCAATACCCGTACCCCTATTTTATACAGAAAGTAACTAGCTTGCTTTTGATTTTACAGGCTCATAAGCAGAAGGGACTTGCCTTATCTCAGATAAGACTTTGGACTGTGGAATTTTGAGTTAATGTAGAAATGAGTTAAGACTTTGGGGGACTGTTGGGAAGGCATGATTGGTTTTGAAATGTGAGGACATGAGATTTGGAGGGCCCAGGGGCAGAATGACATGGTTTGGCTGTGCCCCCAACCAAATTTCAATTTGAGTTGTATCTCCCAGAATTCCAACATGTTATGGGAGGGACCCAGGGGAGGTTATTGAATCATGGGGCCTAGTCTTTCCTGTACTGTTCTCGTGATAATGAATAAGCCTCAGGAGATCTGATGGGTTTATCAGGGATTTCTTCTTCTGCTTCTCCTCATTCTTTCTTGCTGCTGCCATGTAAGAATTGCCTTTTGCCTCACATCATGATTCTGAGCCCTCCCCAGCCATATGGAACTATAAGTGCAATTAAACCTCTTTTTCTTCCCAGTCTCAGGTATGTCTTAGCAGTGTGAAAATGGACTAATGCAGACATTAAACAGAGAACAAATTTTCTTCTGAGTATAGGGACTTCTCTGATTATATAAGGGGTTTAACCCATAAAGTTGACCTTGTGAATATTTTTGTCATAAAAATGTATATAGCTAAGGTATACAGTGTAAAATTTTGATATATATGTACATTGTAAAATGATATCAATAGTCAAGGTCATTAACTAATCCATCTTCGCACATCATCACAATTATGTGGGTGTGTGTGGTGAGAACAGTTCAGATTTACTCTCTCAGCAAATTTCAAATATACAATACAGTATTATGAACTATAGTCGCAGATATTTTTAAAGCACAGTGGGAGAGAGTCACATGCTAATATTAATGGAGATGAAAGTAGAATCTGGGGTCCGTGAAGTAACAATGGAGTCACAATGCCACTCTCCACAGCTAACCCTTGCCTTTTAATTAGGTCATAAACAAACAAACAAAGAAAAGAAAATAAATAGCTAAATGATGAAGCTACTCTTTTTATTGTATATTTTTGCATTGAATATATTACTAACAGCCACAGAATGAATTATCCAGATTAATTACACTAATTAACTATATTGTGTTGTGCCCAGTAACAGATTTTAAAATACGGAATGGGTGGTCAATAAAAGATTGGGCTCTAGGCATTTGTTAACTTTGCTATTAAAGTCTCAAGTGCTGGTGAGCTTTTTGATGCACATGTAAACTCTTCAAACATTTCAGAAAAACTTTCATACAATGATCATTGAGCCACAGACTATGTGCTGACTGAGCTGCAGTATTAGGAGTAAAACAAAGAAGTAAATCAGAATTGCCTTCTTATTTATTTTATTGATTTCATCCAAGTGTTGTGTGAAAGAAAAAAAAAACAACATCATATGAGGAACAGTCACTTTGCCAGCAGAGAAGGAAAGGGAAACCATTTTGTTGAACACTCAAGTTATGGAGGAACACTCATGCAGTGGCATACAATACAAATTCAGTGTGATCTGTTTGTAAACTTTCATGGTTCAAAAATATTGCCTCTGCATGCCAAACAGAAGTTGTTATAAGCAGCTGTGATGAGACACCCTTCACGGGGGGAAAAAAGGGTTATGATCTAAAGCCTCTCTCTAGCACTTTCTATCAAGATTTATCTGCTTAAATAGGATATTTCAGCCATAATGAAATAAAAAATAATACTTCTCCAATTTGATGCTGTCGTTTTCAATTCCCTCCATGGAATGATTATTTACTTTAAAGGCTAGTGGGGTGGGGGGAGAAGAAAAATAGACATTACCTAGACAACATTTCTACCTATGGTTACTAATCAAAGAAATTGTCCAGAAGTAAATGAGCAGTACATTTACTATGTTTCTGATGAAAGTGCATTGCTAAAGAAACACTGAAAATTGCTAGGAAGTGTTTGTAAGGCTTCAATTCCCAGGTCATTTGCTGGAACACTGAACTCAATGCAACAGGGAATAGAGAAAACTGCTCTGCATCCATGAAAGGCATTTCCTTATGGTCCATCTCAAATGTGGCCATGGAGAAAAATACAAAATGAGGTTTGTCCCAGAGGAGAGATCCAGAAGCTGTGAAGGAGATGGGGACAAAAAAAATAAAAATAAAAATAAATCATCCCATAGATGAGAACCAGAGACAGAACCACCCAAGAACTTGACTCCTCTTCCAGAATGAGCAAGAAGCAAAAGCAGAAACCCCTGATGAACCCATCAAATCTTGTGAGATTTATTCATTATCACAAGAATAGCAGGGGAAAGACAGGCCCCCATGATTCAATTAGGTCCCCCTGAGTCCCTCGCAAAACACGTGGGAATTCTGGGAGATACAATTCAAGTTGAGATTTGGGTTGGGACCCAGCCAAATCATATCAATCAGTTTCATTTTTTCCCTGGTGGTAAAAATTCACCACCCTAGACTGGCTTGCGTATACAACAGGTCATGAGACACAGTTCTGGTCAAGGAAATGCAAGGAGTTACAAGGTGGGGCTCCAAGCTAAATAAAGTAAGGAATTGGTCCTGTTGACTTGCTCCTGTTATCTTTTTTTTTTCCATCAGCCTTTAGCCTTCTCCCATCTTAATTAAAAGCTTGATGCCTAATGGTGCCAGAGCACTCTTGTAAGCTTGAGGGAAAGTCCTACACGCTAAAGATGGTGGATTATAAAGTTGAAGGAACCTGACTCTCTGGAAGGATTGGGGGATCTCTGTTCTGAATTGGACTGCTGAAACCTAAAGTGAGGAAAATAAACTGCTTATTTGGTGGAGCCAGAACTTGTTAGGGTTGAAGTTTTTCACAGCCAAACACTTACATCTTAAACAATATACTAAGCAATCGCAAAAGCCAGAAAATGATCTATTGAACAGATGTTTCACACATTCATTCAAGTCTTGATATGGAGTATCCACCTTTTGCCAAATATTGCCCTGGGAACTGAACTTAGGTCCTTGAGGGAGACTGACACTTTGCCTTCAAGGATATTTATTCTGAGAATCAGGATTCATGCATAAGTGCAGTTCAAAGAAGGCTGGTAAAAGTTTCCATACAAAATGATATTATGCTAAAGATATAGGAATGTTTTCATGTCCTTAACATACATCTAGTTAAAAAGAAAACATTTGTTCAACATTCGGCCAGGGAATTGGACAAAGTTCAGTTCGTGGTGTGTTTCTATGCCATGTTACAGTGTTTTAGTGATTGTTTTCCCTGATACTACTGAAAAAAAAAATTGTTGAATTTCACCAAATTATCTATTAACTACTAAATACTATATATGTGTAAATAGTAAAGCCAAAGTAAGTATTTCTGCCATGAATTTGCCATCTGTTAATTTATAAATTGTTTTTTAAAAATTATTGAATGTCTCTGTTTTCACTAAGATTCATGTATGTCTTATTTAGCTGTTTGCTTTTCTTGTTTGTTTGCTCGTTTATTTATTTATTTATTTAAATCCCAGATGTTTTGATAGATTGCTTTTTATGGATTTTATATTTCACTCCAAGATCTAGCAAAACAAGCAAGCTTAATTTTGTAATACAGATGTTTTCCTAAAACTTTATGTGTGAGTCACGCTCCCACTTTTAGCAAATTTAACAGGTTATTAAGTATGGTAGGAGACTTCACTACGGAAGGAAAACCATATTTTAGTGCTTTGATGAAATAATAGACAGCTAATATCTATATAGATACTGTGACTTGATAGCTAAGTGTTTTTACACATTCAATTATTAATTGAACTTAAGACATATTAATTT
The DNA here is from genome assembly GCF_002776525.5 of Piliocolobus tephrosceles. Lineage (NCBI taxonomy): Eukaryota > Metazoa > Chordata > Mammalia > Primates > Cercopithecidae > Piliocolobus > Piliocolobus tephrosceles. Next base: position 51,845,922 of record NC_045442.1, on the reverse strand, counting down.
ATCATAGTTACATAAATAAAACTTAAATATAATGTACTAATATACAACAGACATGATATAGCTAGATACTTATAAACATGCTCAATAGTTAAGAAGAACATGTGTAAGAAGAAGGCTTTTTAGGAAGCACTGGAAAAGTGCTTGCTCAGTACTTTCAGGTTTCTGAAATCTTTAAATGACTAATCTAGGAAATGTTTTTTTTGAACAAAATAAGATGAAGTATACATACTAAAAATAACACTTTAAAATGATTACTAGGCTATATTTCTAAAATTTATACTATTATCACTGAACACAAATCAAATGGTTAAGAATAAAATGTGTGAATTTTATAATAAAGCAATGACCAAATGACAAAAATCATGAAATAACTGAATAGTTCTTCTTTTAGATATAAATCGTTATCTGGAAAAGTGGTAATAGCTGGCATCTACTGGCAAAATACAAACAATTTAGCCGATGGAGTGTATAGTTCTTTTGTTACTTTTAATTTTTTAATATCCATGTAGTTTAAATAATTGTTCCTAAGACTCTCTTCCTTAAACCCTAGGCAAGTTACTAAACGGTGTCATGCACTGTGCTGTCTGGTTTCTGTGGTTCATTTGTGCGAAAGCGAAGTCTATGTTTATTGACTCACTTTCATTCTCTCTAAAATAAGTAGTTTGAGTTTGCACTGTGTTCCTTAACCGTCCACAGGCTATAAGGCAATGTGCTAGTGTCCAAAAAATAAGGTAACTATGGAATCTTTTCTCGGAACAGACTCAACAGTGACGCTATTAGTGTAGGTTCCTGTGTGCCAGTTCATAACCATGCTAAATATTGCAGTATATGATGGGATAATAAAAATTTATTTGAGAAGAATTTTTTTCATGTTTTATGGTATTCTCAAATAATCTGCATGAATGAGGGATAAGAACACAGGAACTTATATAGAAACAGAGTATATCTAAACAATGTTCTAGTAAAATCAGTCTGGTTATGTTGACTATTACTGTGTTATTTTGCTGAATTGGAGTTCAATTTTGAATCCAGAAGTGAATTTCTTTGAGAAAAGTGATGCTACTCTGACTACAACTGCTATTCTAGGCTTCTCATTCTACTCTTTCTCTCAGAATAACTCAGTTTCTCCTCTAGATACATACTAAATAGTTTAAAATAAACATTTACTTGAATGAATATAAAATTATTAGTCTGCCTTCAGTGATATGTTTTGTTTTTAATCTGAATTTTTACAATGTATTGATCTATTCTAGTCTTAGATCCTTGATATTTCTAGGGCTCTATGCAAAAATACAAACAATTTTGACATGCAGAATGAATATAAAAAGCAATTTTACTTAGGAAGAAATTTGCAGAGCAGTGATAAATCTCCTTCTTGTTTCATTATTTTATAAATGCTTTTGTATGAAACTAATTCACAGAAGCCTGACATGCTGTAGGGGAAATCTGTTGACAAAAAAGTAAAGATTAAAAATAGTAACATTATACATACAGAATTCATTGCTCAATTAGAGCCACAATCTCCATGTATATATTCAGCTTTACAATGTTACTCATGAATAGGCAACCCATGATATATTAAAATTATCACTGATCTCTAACTTTTAAGTGTTTGTTAAAATGTAGACATAGTCCCTCTTAAAAATAGTATTCAGTCATATGTGGAATCCTAGAGTAAAGGAAATTGAAATCTCATTCTAGGGATTAGAAAGAATTCATGTAAACACACATTGTTTTACACTGATCTGGTCACTACTTCTAATTTCAACTGTAAGCAAATTTTTTAAATTATTTGACTTGTCTGGTACCAGTTAATTGGGTTTTGCGGATGAAAATGGAGACCATCTGTACCTATACAGATTAACTATCAGGATAAATAATGAAGGTCACCTTTGTCAACATGACTTCACTATTTTATCAAATAAATTATTCTTAAGAAGATGTGACTTTTAATCAACAAATAACTTCACTTTTTGCTTCATGAAATTTCTGAAAATTAATTTATTTGAATAATAGCTTGTTCACCTGAACAACTTGCTTATCAAACAATGGTTAACTTTTCAAGATCCCTGCATTAAAAGAACCACTTTGAATCATTAGAAAACATCTTAAATCTCTATCTCATTTTTTTTTTTTTTAATTCGAGACAGAGTCTTGCTCTGTCACCCAGGCTAGAGTGCAGTGATGCGATCTTGGCTAACTGCAAACTCCACCTCCTAGGTTCAGGCAATTCTCCTGCCTCAGCCTCCTAAGTAGCTGGGATTACAGGCATGCGCCACCACACCCAGCTAATTTTTTTTATTTTTAGTAGAGATGGGGTTTCACCATGTTTGCCAGGCTGGTCTCGAACTCCTGACCTCATGATCCTCCTGCCTTGGCCACCCAAAGTGCTGGGATTACAGGTGTGAGTCACCTCAACTGGTCTCTATCTTAATTTTTTAAAATTTCATTAAAATTGCCATATACACACAATACAGGAGGTGTTTTTATTACAACACTGACAGCCAAAAAAACTGAGGGAAATGACCAGTGCTTTGGAAACCTCAACTGAGGCTCCAAACAGTTTAAGAGGTAAGATTTGGTTATCTAATTATATAATTAATGTTTTAAAGAACTCTGATGATAAGTGAGTAACTTAATTTTAAAAAATAATTTTGGGGCTGGGTTCGGTGGCTCACACCTGTAATACCAACACTTTGGGAGGCCGAGGTGGGCGGATTACAAGGTCAGGAGTTTGAGACCAATCTGGCCAATATGGTGAAACCCCCTCTATACTAAAATTACAAAAATTAGCCAGGCATGGTTGCGTGCGCCTGTAGTCCCAGCTACTAGGGAGGCTGAGGCAGAAGAGTCGCTTGAACCCAGGAGGCGGAGGTTGCAGTGAGCCAAGATTGCACCACTGTACTCCAGCCTGGGTGACAGAATGAGATTCTGTCTCAAATAATAATAATAATAATAATAATGATAAATTTTTGTAAACATAGGGTCTTCCTGTGTTGCCCAGGCTTGTCTCAAATTCTTGGGCTCAAGCAATCATTCTGCATAGATTCCCAAAGTGCTGGGATTACAGGTGCAGCCTTTGATTTTCCAGGTTAACAGGTCTATAGTGATAACACAGAAGAGGTTGGGTGGGAGCATTAAAGCTTTTAAACAGTATGAGTACTATTGTGTGTTCTTGTATTGTCATGGAAACCAAGAACCTATTTTCAAAGAGATCTGTGAATCAATGAAAGAAGAAAGGAAGGAAAAGAGAACAGAAGAGAGACAAAGAAAGAGAATAAAGGAAGATTTTTTTTTTTAAGACTATGCTTTCAAAAATCCCTGAGTTTTAGAATTTAGATTTTCTGAATTGGTAAATACATAGGAATGATACATTTTTAGAAATAAAAAGAACAGTATTTGGGGGGACTAATCCAATTAACTATAGCATACTACAATTCATAAATACTTCAATGATAATTGAATTCACTCTATTAAAATTACATATATGTAATGATTTCCATCAGTGTGCTGGAACTGGCATATACCACCCTAACAAGAGCAAATTGTTAAAGTTTTAGGAATTTTCTGAGCTGATTTTAAAATGTAACCATTATTAAAATTATATTATATAAACATATTTTAATAAATTTTATTTTAAAAATAAAATATATACTTAAAATTCATTGTTTTAGTTATTTTATGTTTTGTAATTATTAATGCTTCTGAGGTTATTTATGCTCATCATACCTGAGCGGTGAAAATGCTATATAATGGTATGATACTTCTCCCAACTTTATGCAGAGACGTAACATCATAAGCTTGAAATTGGCAACAGTGGGAGTACTTACAGTACACAAACTGGCAAACTCTATAATTGGGGGCTTAATTTTCTATTTTGTTATTTATTCAGAATTAAGCCTATCATGAGGAAAAATTATTTATAAAACAGATTAAAAACAAAAGTATGTTGTATCTGCAGCAATCACATTTTGAATAAAAAACACAAAAAGTTTTATTTCAATATTCTAGAACTACTCTCTGATTCATAAATAAGTCATTCACGTTATTAGTGGACAAGAGACATTCTGGCATACTTCTTTTTAGTTTTACTTCTCCCTTGTCTTACTAATTAATGTAAAGGGGAATATCAACCAGTATTCTTACCAAAACTACATATGTTAATTAATTATAACAGTTTTTCTATGAATAAAATTATCTCTCAGAAACAATAAAAGCCAATTGTAAGTATCAATTAGCTCTATGGAATTTACGGTAAAGAGTATTATAGACGTTATTTTTGTTAAATCATATTATGCTTTTTATTCAGTAAAATTTATAATGAATGCACATATATTGATATACTTTCCATTTTATAACAAAATATAACACTTTATAATAATCTCTTATAATGAATATGATAGTTTTTTCCAAATTTATAATAAACATATTTTTTCAATAGCCAGTTAATAAACTTTTACTACCACCCTACTAACTTTAACCCAGACGTTGTTTACTAATAAAAAAAAAGAAAGCATATTATTTGGTTAAGTTGTATACTGTTTTTATCCTTGAAAGTGTTTACTGAGCAATTTAATGTGCTGATATACAATGATGACAAAGACAGCAGTCCCAATTCTCTTTCTCAGACTTTTGCTAAATGGAGATTGTTCGATAGCAAGCAACAATATTATACTATGATTAAAAAAAAAAAGAGAGAGAGAGATGTTGAGAGTACTATGGGAGAATGTTGCATATACAACTAATGATAAATAACAACTCAGGAAATATCGTGCGGGGAGCTGTGGCTCAAGCCTGTAATCCCAGCACTTTGGGAGGCCGAGATGGGCAGATCAAGAGGTCAGGAGATCGAGACCATCCTGGCTAATAACACGGTGAAACCCTGTCTCTACTAAAAAAATACAAAAAACTAGTCAGGCGAGGTGGCGGGCGCCTGTAGTTCCAGCTACTGGGGAGGCTGAGGCAGGAGAATGGCGGGAACCCGGGAGGTGGAGCTTGCGGTGAGCTGAGATCTGGCCACTGCACTCCAGCCTGGACAACAGAGTGAGACTCCGTCTCAAAAAAGAAAAAGAAAATATCGTGAAGAAAATTATATTCATGCTGAGACTTGATGACTGTCAGTCAAACTAAGGTGAAGGGAAAGAATGTTTTAGGAAGGGAAAATAACAATGTTTTCAACATAACATTTATTTATGTGACAATTTTTTTTCTTTTTTTTCCTATTTCCACCTGTGTTTTATGATCACGGGGTACATATGCAGATTTCTTGTATCGGTAAATGTGTGAATCATTGGGGTTTGGTGTACAAATGATTTCATCACCCACAAGTAAGCATAGTACCTGACAGGTTATTTTTTTGACCCTTGCCCTCGTCCACCCTCCAAACTGAAGAAGGCCTCAGTTTCTGATGTTCCTGTCTTTGTGTCCATGTGTGCTCAATATTTAGCTCCCCCTTATAAGTAAGAACATGAGATATTTGGTTTTCTGTTCCAGCATCGATTATGGCCTCCAGCTCCATCCATGCTGCTTCAAGGGGCATGATTTTGCTTTTTATTTTGTTTATGCCTGCTCAGTAGTCCATGGAATAAATATACCACATTCTCTTTATTCAGTTCACCATTGATGGGCATCTAGGTTGAGTCCATGTCTTTGCTATCGTGAATAGTGCTGTGAGGAATGTAAGAGCTCATATGTCTTTTGGTAGAATAATTTCTTTTCTTTTCAGTATATACCCAGTAATGGGATTGCTGGGTTAAATGGTAGTTCTGTTTTAAGTTCTTTAAGAAATCTCCACACTGCTTTTTACAGTGGCTGAACTAGTTTTTATTTCCACCTGTAGTGTATAAGTCCTCCCTTTTCTCTGCAATCTCCACAATATCTATTATTTTCTGACTTTTGAAATATCAGCCATTCTGACTTGTGTGAGATAGTATTTCATTGTGGTTTTGATTTGCATTTCTCTAATAATTAGTGATGTTGAGCATTTTTCCATATGCTTGTTGGCTGCTGGTAAGTCTTCTTTGGAGAAGCATCCATTCATATCCTTTGCCCATTTTTTTTAATAGGCTTGATTGATTTTTGCTTCTTAAGTTCCTTATAGATTCTGGATATTAGTCTTTCGTCAGATGCACAGATTGCAAATATTTTCTCCCATTCTGTAAGTTGTCTATGTAATCTGTTGATAGTTTCCTTTGCTGTGCAGAAGCTCTTTAGTTTAATTGCATCCTGTTTGCTTTTTTGTTTTTGTTTTTGCTGCAATTGTTTTTAGAGAATTCGTCACAAAATCTTTGCTAGGTCTTATATGTGGAATGGTAATTTATAGGTTTTCTTTTAGAATTTTTATAGTTTGATGTCTTACTCACATCTTTAAAGATTCAATTATTTAATATATCTTGAGTTGATTTTTGCATATGGTATAAGGAAGAGGTCCAAATTCAATCTTCTGCATATGACTAGCCAGCTATCCAAGCACAATTTGTCACGTAGGAATTCCTTTCCCCATTACCTGTTATTGTGAATTTTGTAGCAGATCAGATGGTTATAAATGTGTGGATTTATCTCTGGCTTCTTTACCTGTTCCATTGGTCTATGTGTCTGTCTTTTTATCGGTACAGTACTTTTTAAGTTACTGTAACCTTGCAGTATAGTTTCAAGTAGGGTATTGTGATGCCTCTAGGTCCTGCATATAGGACTTAGCAAAGATTTTGTGATGAATTCTCTAAAAACAATTGCAACAAAAACAAAAAAGCAAACAGGACATAATTAAACTAAAGAGCTTCTGCACAGCAAAAGAAACTATCAATAGAATATGTAGATAACTTACTGCTTTGTTCATTTTGCTTAGGATTGCTTTGATGATTTCTGCTCTATTTTAGTTCTATATGAATTTTAGAATATTTTTCTAATTCTGTGAAAAATGACATCAGTAGTTTAACAAGAATAACATTTAATCTGTAAATTGCTTTGGCCAGTATGGCCATTTTAACAATACTGATTTTTTTCTATCCATAAGCATTTGTTGTGTTGTGTCTGGTTTCTTTCAACAGTGTTTTGTAATTCTTGTTGTAGAGATCATTCATCTCCCTGGTTAGCTGTACTCTTAAATATTTTAGTCTTTTTATTTTGGCTATTGTGAATGTGATTGCATTATTGATTTGGTACTCAGCTTATATATTATTGAGGTAAAGAAATGCTAATGATTTTTGTATATTGATTTCATATCCTGAAACTTTACTGAAACTGTTTATTAGTTCTAGGAGCCTTTGGGCAGAGACTAAAGGATTTTCCTAGGCATGAAATTATGTTATCCATGAACAGAGATAGTTTGACTTCTTCTCTTCCTAATTGGATGTATCTTATTTATTTCTCCAGCTAGGACTTCCTTTACTATGTTGAATAAGAGTGGTGAGAGTGAGCATCCTTGTCTTGTTTCCATTCTCCAAGGGAATGCTTCCAGGTTTTGCCCATTCAGTATGATATTGGCTGTGGGTTTGTCATAGATAGCTCTTATTATTTTGAGGCATTTCCTTCAATACCTAGTTTATTGAGAGTTTTTAATATGAAGTGGCATTCAATTTTATCAAAAGTCTTTTCTGCATCTATTGAGAGAATCATGTGGGTTTTGCCTTTAGTTCTGTCATGTGATACATCACTTTATGTATTTGCCTAAGTTGAACCAACTTTGCATCCTGGAGATGAAGTCTAAATGATCATGATGGATAAGCTTTTTGATGTACTGCTGGATTTAGTTTGTTAGTATTTTGTTGAGGATTTTTACATCAACGTTCATCAAGGATATTAGCCTAAAGTTTTCTTTTTTGTTGTATCTCTGCCAGATTTTGGTATCAGGATAATGTTGGCCTCACAGAATGAGTTAGGGAGGTTTCCCTCTTCCTTGATTTTTCGGAATAATTTCAGTACGATTGTTAACAGGATTTCTTTATATATCTACTAGAACTGTGGTGTGAATTTATCTGGTCCACGGCTTTTTCTGACTGGTAGGTTTGTTATTACTGATTCAATTTTGAAATGCATTATTGGCCTCTTCAGGATTTTAATTTTGTCCTGGTTCAATCTTGAGAGGTTGAAAGTTTACAGAAATTGATTCACTTCTTCTAGATTTTCTAGTCTGTGTTCATAGAGGTGTTCAAAAGAGTATCTCAGGGTGTTCTGTATTTCAATGGATCTGTAGTAAGACCAACTTTTCATGTCCAATTGTGTTTACTTGTATCTTCTCTCTCTCTTTTTTTTTTTTTTTTGTTAATCTAACTAGTGATCTGTCAATCTTATGCTTTCTTTCAAATAAACAACTTTTGTTTTCTTTGACATTTTGTATGAATTTTTTACATCTGAATTTCATTCAGTTCATCTCTGATTTTGGTTACCTATTTTATTCTGCTTGTTTTGGGGTTGGTTTGCTCTTGTTTTTTTCGTTCCTTATTTGTGATGTTAGGTGTTTAATTTGATATCTTTTTAACTTCTTGATGTAGGCAATTAGCACTATAAACTTTCTCCTTCATGCTGCTTTAGCTATGTCCCAGAGATTATGATATGTTGTATTTTTATTTTTATTCATTTCAAAATTTTTTTTTGATTTCTTCCTCAATTTTATTCTTCCCATAAAAGTCATTCAGGAGCAGGCTGTTGTGTTTTGTTTTAATTATCAAACTTTAATTAATAGACTAATCTTATTAAATAACCAATAAGACAGCTAATCAAATTACACTTAAATAATCAAGCAGGGCCAGGCACAGTGGCTCACACTGGTAATCCCGGCACTTTGAGAGGCCAAGGCAGGTGGATTGCGAGGTCAGGAGATCGAGACCATCCTGGCTGACATGGTAAAACCCTGTTTCTACTAAAAATACAAAAAAAATTAGCCGGGTCTGGTGGTGGGTGCCTGCAGTCCCAGCTACTCAGGAGGCTGAGGCAGGAGAATGGCGTGAACCTGGGAGGCAGAGCTTGCAGTAAGATGAGATTGCGCCACTGCACTCCAGCCTGAGCGACAGAGCAAGACTCCATCTCAAAAAAACAAACAAAAAAATCCAGCAGAGCAAATCTAATAGACAACATATGTTCATCTCCTCCCAAACAGACACTAGATTTGAAAAGAGAAACCAAAACAGAGTGTACTCCACAAGAAAACATGGTCTGTACATATATTGTCGAATAATTCTGCAGAATTCTTTAGGAAAGAGAAATAAGGAGGTTGTTAGAAATTTATGAAGCAATATAACCACCCAGCCTGGCAGGTAAATCTACCAGATATTCCGCACATGAGAGGGCTCCCGACTACCTATAATTAACCCAAGCACTATTAAGAAAGAAACAGGTGTCAGTTCTAACTGGAGATGACTGTATCACAAAGCCTTAAGACAAAGAGACCATCCTTTTCCAAAACAACGGGCATGAACAGAGGCAAGGAGCTGGAGAAGAGGGCTCCCTCAGCAGACAGATGGAAAGAAAGATTACCTTTGCAGGGCCCCATGGACACTGAATTTACCCCCTTTACCTTCTCTGCCCTTGGCAAAGAAAGGGTGGGTCAAGTGAAAGAAAGAACCCATAATGGCTCCCCTAGGCATATAATTGTATGGTTTTGAGAAACCGTAATTTCCATGTAAATGTATGGTTTTGAGAAATCTTAACATTAATTTCTATTTTTATTGTGCTGTGGTGCAAGAGTGGGGTTAGTATGATTTGAGGTTTTTTGAATTTGTTTGAAAATTGCTTTATGACTGAGTGTGTAGTCAATCTTAGAATATGTACCATGTACAGATGAGAAGAATGTACAGTCTATTATTGAGTGGAGTATTCTTTAGGTGATTGTTAGGTCTATTTGGTCAAGTGTCAAGTTTAGGTCCTGAATATCTTTGTTACTGCTCCGCTTCAATGATCTGTCTAACACTGTCAGTGGGATGTTGAAGTTTCCCGCTATTATTGTGTGGTTATTTAAGTCTCTTTGTAAATCCGTAAGAATTTGTTTTATGAATTTAGGTTCTCCAATGTCGTGTGTGTGTGTGTGTGTATGTGTGTGTCTTCTCATTGAATTGAACCCTTTATCATTATGTAATGTCCTCCTTTGTCCCTTTTGTTTGTTATTGGTTGATTTTGACTAAAATAGCAATAGCAGCTCCTGTTCTTTATTGCTTTCTGTTTGTGTGATAGATCTTAGATCTTTCCCCATCCTTTACTTTGAGCCTATGGGTATAATTTCATGTGAGATGGATCTCTTGAAGACAGCATACAGTTAGGTCTTGATTTTTTATTCAACCTGCCACTCTGTATTTTGTTTGTTTGTTTGTTTGTTTGTTTTTGAGACAGAGTCTCACTCTGTCGCCCAGGCTAGAGTGCAGTGTTGCAATTCTGACTCACTGAAACCTCTGCCTCCTGGGTTCAAGTGATTCTCCTGCCTCAGTCTCATGAGTAGTTGGGATTACAGGCACATGCCACCACGCCCAGCTAATTTTGTATTTTGGGTAGAGACAGGGTTTCACCATGTTAGCCAGGCTAATCTCATACTCCTGACCTCAAGTGGCACACCAGCCTCGGGCTCCCAAAGTGCTGGGATTACAGGCGTGAGCCACTGTACCTGACCTGTAGCTTTTAAATGCAGCATTAGGCAATTTACATTCAGGGTTACTATTGATATGTAAGAATTTCATCCTGTCATTGTGTTGTTAGCTGTTTGTTACGTAGATTTGATGGTATAGTTGTTTTATATTATCAGTGGTCTATGTACTTAAGTTTGTTTTTGTAGTGACTGTGAGTGATCTATCATTTTCATGTTTAACACTCCTTTGAGGACCTCTTGAAAAGCAGGCCTTGTGGTAATAAATTACCTTATCATTTGCTTGTCTGATTAGGATATTATTCCTTTTTGCTTATGAAACTTCATTTGGCTGGATATAAAGTTCTTGGTTAGAATTTATTTTCTTAAGGGACACTGAGTATAAGCCTCTAATCTCTTCTTGCCTGTAAGATTTTTTTCTTATATGTCCAGTGATGAGATTCCCTTTGTACATGACCTGCTCCTTCTCTAGCTGCCCTTAAGAAGTTTTACTTTTGCAGTGACTTTGGAGAATCTGTTATCTATGCCTTGGTGATGGTTTCTTACATAGTATCTCTCAGGGGTTCTCTACATTTCCTGAATATGCATGTGGACCTCTCTAGTGAGATTGGGGAAATTATGTGAACAATATCTTCAAATATATTCACTCTCTCCCTATCAAGTTGCTAGCTCTCTCTCTATCTCTTTCAGGAATGACAATGTATCCTATGTTTATAAGTTTGGTCTCTTTATATAACCCCATATTTCTTAAAGGTTTTTTTTTTTTTTTAATTCTTTTTTTCTTTATTTCTGTCCGCTTGCATTAATTCAAATGACTGTTCTTCAAATGCATATTCTTCCCTCAGCTTGGTCTCTTCTATTATTTATGATTCAAAAGTCATTCTGAAATTACTGTAGACAATTTTTTATTTCCAGAAGTTCATTTTGTTTTTTTCTTAAAATGGTGACATCATCTTTCAACTCTTGGACAGTCGTACTGTTTTCCTTGGATTAGGTTTCAACCCTCTCCTGTATTGTGATGAGCTTTCTTGCCATCCAGATTCTGAATTCTATGTCTGTCACTTCAACCATTTTTGTCTGGGTAAGAACATTGCTAAGGAGGTAGTGTGGTATTTTGGAGGTAAGAGGATGCTCCAGCCTTTAGAGTTGCTAGAGTGCTTGCATAGGGTTTTTCTCCTCTTTGTGGGCTGAAGTTACTTTAATCATTGAATTTGCTGTCTTTTGGATGGGCTTTTTGCTTTTATCTTCTTTGATACCCTTGAAGGTTTGACTGTGGTATAAGCTGGGTTTAGTGAACTAGCTTTGTTTCTGGATGTTTCACAGGGCCAAGGCTCAGCTCAGCACTCCTGGACTGTGTGTCCTGAACCTAGGACAATGAAAGCAGGCCTTGTAGCTTTGTTCTCTTGCCCCTTGAGGCTAAGCCACTGCTGCAATGGAGGTGTCATTGTGTTCCAGTCTGTTGGCAACAACACTCTGAAAGAGTGTGCCAACAAATACATGCCAAAGAGGCTGTGAGTGGAGTGTGCATTGACAGGGATCCATTTGTAAAAGTGCTCTAATGGGTAGGTGGGATCTGCTGGCAAAAGTACTATCGTGGTGACTGCTGGCAAGTTGAAGTTGTGCTGCAAGTAGGTATAGCAAGGCAGGGACCCTAGAAGAAACCAGCAGACTGAGTGGTACTCAGATCTGACTGACTCTGTCCCACAGGTAAGATAGCCCTACTGTGTCCAAGTCTGGCAGCTATCAAAGGCCAAAATTGCCTAGAGGAGTATAGTGATCTTTGGGGGATGGATACCCATAGTCCTGCTCCACTGCAGCTGTTCCAAGGGTACACCTTCTCGGCTCTGTGCAGGCTGGAGTTCTGTCTTAACCATTTCTACAAGCAGTTCTTTCTTCCAGCTCAGATGTCCGTGGGCATCATGGTATCTCCCACAAATAGGATTCTGGAGATCCATGGTGAAAGAGGGTCACTCCATGCCTGTTTGTTTATTCTTTGTGTTTCTTTTTCTTTCTCTGTTTTTTTTCTTTCTTTCTTTCTTTCTTTCTTTTTTTTTTTTTTTTTTTTTTTTGAGATGGAGTCTCGCTTTTTTCCCCTGTGTTGGAATGCAATGGCGCGATCTTGGCTCATTGCAACCTCTGCCTCCGGGGTTCAAGTGATTCTCTTGCCTCAGCCTCCTGAGTAGCTGGGATTACAGGTGCCTGCCACCATGCCCGGCTAATTTTTGTATTTTTAGTAAAGACGGGGTTTTGCTATGTTAGCCAGGCTGGTCTTGAACTCCCGACCTCAGGTGATCTGCCTGCCTTGGACACCCAAAGTGATGGGATAACAGGTTTGAGCCACCGTGCCTGGCCCTATCTTTGTGTTTCTTTCAATAAAATAAAAAAGAAATTGCTTTTGAAATGTTATGAAGTATATTATGAAATACATTTAATAACTTTAGGTAATTTTGAGATAAGAACTGCATGTGGATTTAGGAAGCAGTTAAATAATGCTACTTAAAATGATAGTAATTTGATTACCAGAGATTATCAAACCTTAAAAGATTTATAAAATTTATGACTACTGATTTTGATTCTAACTTGAGAGAGGAAAGTAAGGTTTATAAGAAATAAATTGTATAAGAAACATTGGAGCACATTGAAAGAACAAGTCCTGTGAGCTTGAGTGTGCATTAGTGTGAATCTAAAGGAGTCTGTTTTCTACTAAGTGATAAGGAAACTGTAAGATGATGGGACTGAGGGAGAAGAGAATATATGTGGTTTATAAAGACTATTTGAATTTTTTAATGTTTGTTCTTTATCTTTTTTCTAATTTTGAGGTAAGATTATGTTTTGTTTTTTCTTTGTCTATTAATTTTAAACAAGAAGAAATTAAAATAATCAAACGAATGTTTTGGAATAAACATATTTTATAAATTAATTTCCAAGAAAAGGCAATCTATGAACAATTGAAGAAAATATGCTACCTTAATTCAACAAATAACAGGAAAAAAAATAGTACATGTCATTTAGAGTCTTCACATAATAATTGTACTAAGCATTTTGATTATTGGATTTTTTTCTTTTCCCTTGTCTATTAGGCAATACAAAAACTAAAAAAAATATATATATTTACATGATTTTTTTTCTTTTACACCAGTTCATAATCTGAATCTTATTACCCTGATTTTCTTTCACCTATATAATTTTGGTTAATGAACCCAAGAATAATATTGCCTATATTCTGTTAACTGTTCATCAATAGAAATCATTAAAATCAAATTGACATTTTGCTTATGCATAGCCAAAAAGAGGAATGGTTCAGGATAGCCATCTATTCCATGTCTAACAAGGAGTAAGTCAATAAGGGAGCCCTCCTTAGCATACTAGCTTCATTGGATTGATATAAATACGTTATGCAATCAGAAACCATAGGAATTCTGAAGTGGCTCTTCTAATATCAGAAAGAAAATAACTTAAAGAGTAACACCACAATAATGGTAGAGTAGGCAGACCCAAACTCTTGCCCTCCGACAGAAATATTGAGAAAGCAAGCATCAGAACCAACTTTGTCATAACTCTTAGACATGGTCGAAGGTTCCCAGCAACCAAGTGAATACTGGAACAAGAAAACAGCAGCTTTAAATGGAAGGAAAGTTTAGTGGTATTTTTACTTACCCTTGCTCAACCTTCTTCCCATCACAGCAGCAAACTTGAAGGGAGACACTCACATTCCCAGTCTGAGACCCTGGTGCCTGGTTTGGGAGGGAGATAAGTAGATCTTATTAGTCAGTAATTGTGTTTGTCTGTTTATTGCGATTGTGGACACCTACAGGTTATTGAAAGTTGCTAGACTCTTGTTTTGCTTAACTCACAACACAGGTTGAAAAAAAAATGTAGGCATTACTTAAAAATTCAGCAAGACAAACAACCCATTACCATATCAACATACAAAAATTGCCTAAAACCTGAGAGGAACTACTGGGAGAGATCTGAGGAAAATAGAATATTCACAGCACCCTTTTATATGGGGAATTTGAGAAACTCACACATATGCTTAGGGCAAGACATATTCTCAGAAAAGCCCTGAAAACCCCAAACTTGCACTTTGAGCTTATCAGGATTAATTGCAAAGCCAGCAAAGTGTTGGCATGTCCCATCAAAGAGCCAATCTGCGAAGACTCAAAGAGTGTTTGACTATTTTTGTTTTGTTTTTGTTTCTTTTTTAAATTGTTTTTATGTGTTTTTTGTGTTTCTTGTTTTCATTTTATTGAGTTATTTTGCTTTTATTTATTTATTTATTTATTTGATATAGAGTCTCGCTCTGTCGCCCAGGTTGGAGTGCAGTGGTGTTATCTTGGCTCACAGCAACATCCACCTTCTGGGTTCAAGAGCTTCTCCTGCTTCAACCTCCTGAATACCTGAGAATACAGACACTCACTACCGTGTCCAGCTAATTTTTGTATTTTTAATAGTGATATGGTTTCACCCTGTTGCCCAGGCTGGTCGCGAACTCTTGACCTTAGGTGATCCCCCCACCTCGGCCTCCCAAACTGCTGGAATTATAGGCATGAGCCACCATGCCTGGCTATTTTGCTTCTTTTTGTTTGTTTGTTTTGTTCTTGGTGTTCAAGTATATCTCCGTCAAACATTAGCTAAACAGGAGCTAAGGAAAGAGATACTTGAGTGATCACACACACACAAAATTCAGTCTTTGCAAAAATACTTTGGAAAACAAATGGGTTACTACAGACTTAAAAATAGAAATAAAAAATAGTAAACCCTGGGGAAGAGGACAAATTTGATTCCCACTGTTACACATCACCATATTTGCATGTACAGTTTTCAAACAACAGCAAAAACCCCATAAGGCATACAAAGAAATCGAAAGTGTGTTACATTCAAAATAATAAAGTAAATGGGCAGAAGCCATCCCTGAGGAGACCTGGACATTGTATTTAATCAGCAAATTTTTTTTTAATTATTAAATATTCTCAAAGGGCTAAAGGAAAGCAAGAATAAAGAATGAAAGAAAAGTTTTAAATATGTAACAAAATGACCATGTAAAAAAAAAGAGAGAAATTATAAAAAGAAACTAAATAGATATTATTGTCCTGAAAAGAAAAGATAAACTGAACTAAAAAATTGACTATGAACTAAAATTAAAAATTGACCATTAGGGTTCACTTGTAGATAAGAGCAGGCAGAAGAATTACTGAATTTGAAGGTAAGACAATTGAAATTATTGTGTCTCAGGAGCAAGAAATACAAGAATAAAAGTGATTATAGCCTCAAGGACTTGTGGAGCAATATCAAGTGAGCAAACATTTTCATTTTGAAAGTTACAGAATGAGAAGAGAAAGACAAAGAAGTAGAAGGAATATTTACAGAAATAATGATCAAAAACTTACTCAACTTGATGAAAGACATGAATCTTATGATCTAAGAAATTCAATAAACATCAAGTAGAATAAAATCAGAGTTTCACAATGATTTACATTATAATCTTACTGTTGAGAGACAAAGAAAAGAGAGAAACTTAAAAGCAGCAAGAGCAAACTGATTTATTTGCACAAGGGATCCTCAATAAGATTTAAAGCTACTTTTTTCTATTAGAAACCATGGGAGACAGAAGGCAGTAACATATTTAAAGTACTAAAAGAAAAGTCAACCAAGAATTATATATCAGGCAGGACGGGTGCAGTAGATCACACCTGTAATCCTAGCATTTTGGGAGGCTGAAGTGGACGGATTGCCTGAGCTCAGGAGTTTGAGACCAGCCTGGGCAACACGGTGAAACCCCATCTCTACTAAACTACAAAAGAAATTACCTGGGCATGGTGGCATGCGCCTGTAATCTCAGCTACTCAGGAGGCTGAGGCAGTAGAATTGCTTAAACCCGGGAGGTGAAGGTTGCAGTGAGCTGAGATTGTGCCACTGCACTCCAGCTTGGCGACAGAGCAAGACTCCGTCTTAAAAAAAAAAAAAAAAGATAAGTCAGGCAAAACTGCCATTCTAAAATAAGAGAGAATTTCTTTTTTTTGTGTGTGTGGTAAACTAAGGACATTAAATTTAATCCATATGGTTCACAAAGAAGATATCTGAAGAATATTCTAAAGAAATGAGCAGGGACTCAAACAGTTTACAACAAAAAAAAATTAGCTAAACACAAAAGGAAGAAGTAATGAAGAAAATGAGGGCAAAAAAGTTATAAAACATACATGAAGCAAATAAATAACAGAAGTTAATCCTTTCTATCCATAATTACTTTAAATGTGTGTGGATGAAACTTTAATCAAAAGACAGATATTGAAAGAATGGGTTAAAATGATAACAACAACAATATAAATCTTCTCTTAGAAGGCAATGTCGAGGTGAATCTTCGTGACCTTGGTATTGGCAATTAATTTTTACATATGACATTAAAAGCGTAAGTAATAAGAGAAAGAAAAATAGGTAAATTTTCTCCATTGAAATCGAATACTTTTGTATGTCAAATGACATTATCAAGAAAATGAACAACCTTATTTATAAAAGGGGCAAAGAACTAGAAATAGATATGTCTCCAAATAATATGCTGAAATGGCCAATAAGAATATAAAATGTTCAACATTATTAATGCTTTAGGGAAATTGAAGTCAAACCATTTAGTTACTACTTCATACTTACTAGAATGGCTATATTAAAAACAAAGAAACAAAACAGAAAATAGCCAGAGTTAGCATAGATGTGGAAAAATCAGAACCCTCATAGACTTCTGCTGCAAATGTTAATTTGTGCAGCCACTGTGAAATATTAATATAATTTAGAAGTTCCTCAAAATCTAAATATAGAATTACCATATGACCCAACAATTCTATTCCCAGGCATATACTTTACATAAAATGATTGAAAAGTGACTCCAACAAATAGTTGAATAACAATGTTCATTGGGTATTCACAGTAGCCAAAAAGTAGAAGAATCCAAGTGTCCATCAATAGATAAATGGACAAATAAATGTGACATATACATGCAATGGCATGTCAGTCACTCATAAGAAGGAATGAAGCCTTTATACATGCTGAAAACATAAATGAAACTTGACACCATTGTGCTAAGTGAAACCAAGCATGAAATAATAAAAGGAGAAATATTTTGATTCAACTTATATGAAATACCTAGAACAGTGAAATTCAGAAATATGAAAGTTTGCCAGTGACTTGGGCAAGAGAAAAATTGAGTTATTACACAATGGCTGTAGAGTTTGTTTAGTGTGATGAAAAATTTTTGGAAACTAATAGTTGTGATGACCACATAACATAGTAAATAAAATTAATGTCACTAACTTTGTACATAAAAATGGTTAAAATAGGAAATTGTATGTGATATGTCTTACTACTATAAAAAAGACTTTAAAAAGAAAATTGTTAGTGGAGATAAAGAAAAACTTTTGTAATTATAAAAAGGGCAACCAATCAGAAGAAAACAAGTCAAATTGACTTAAGTAAAACATTATATTATCGGGACCCAGATTCCCCAAAAATGTATCCAGACATTTATGTGCAACATTCAACTATTTATTCGGCCTCTCAGTACATCTTTCAAAGCAAGCTGTTTACTTTCAAATAGCTTTTTCCTTGGCTTAAAGTCTTTTAGACAAAGTGATAAGATACTGTGAATGAAAACACTGTGTCAAATGATGAGATCTTTAACAATGAAGTACTTAATGAATATAGTGCAATGTAAGTTTGCCTCTCACTAACATGTACCTGCAAGGCAAGTGGGTGATTTAACTATCTTCACTTTACAGCTATAGTACTTTGATAAAGGGAGAACAGTGCTCAGAGTTGGAGATGCATCACTGGCAGCACTAAGACAAAATATCAGGGAACTGAAAGGCTCCTGAGGCTGTCATCTGGATTAGTCTCATGACACTGGATAGGTGCAAATTTAAAGTGACTACAGCAGGTGTCTAGGGATAGCATGTATTAATAAAATCCTGTCCTCCAAAGACTTTATATTTTTGGAGCTTATTCATCTTTACCAAGAATCCTAAGGCTGAATAGACAGTTAGTAGTAATTTTGTTCATATCATACCATATACAGACTACATCTTTGCCAGATACATGATATTAAAGGGATTGTAACTGCTGGGGCCATGCCTGTTAATTATTTCTTAAAAATAGTATTTGCTAATTACTAGATAATATTTGATAGAGGTTATAAAATATTCCTGTTTATTAAAAATATTGCTATAGAACTCTAGAACTTATTTCTATCTAAATGTAAAGCACTGTAAGATTACTACGGTGAATAATAATGTGTTATATATTTTCAAACAGCTAGAAGAGAAGAAAATAAACATTCCCACAAGAAAGAAATGATAAATGTTTGAGATGATAGATATGCTAATTACCCTGATCTGATAACTATCATTGCATGTATTGAAACATCATGATGTACCCCATAAATATATACAATTATGTGTCAATTAAAAAATAAAAATTAAACAAACATTGCTGATTATTTCACAGATATTTACTGCCTGGTAAAGATTTACTCTTATTTTTTGTGTGGTAACTTAAAATCATGTCACTGACAAAATATTTTGTACATAAAGTGGGAAAATAAACCATCAACAGAAAACATTATTTTTCCATTAACTGATTGATGACTCTCTGTTTTCCTTCTGATATTTATTTGAGTTTCAAGGGAAATAAACCAAAGTCAGAAAGCACAGAATGCCCTGGAAATTACAGGCCTAGGTTGCCTGCCTTTGGCAAATTATCAGTTCCAAATATTATCTTTTGTTTCTTCTGTCTTGTCATTGGCTTCTGAGCACATAAAGAGAAAATTCTGGATGACCATACAGAGAAATTACACAATGTAAGAAAGATAAAAATTCCACAGTTTAATATTAACTATCAAGAAACGAATGAAGCCATACAATTCTAAAACCTAATTCCTGTGACAAAGCCTATAACAAACCTGAAGTAGCACAAAATAAATCCAGTACTTTGCCACTGTCTGGAGTAAGGGGAAACCATACCATTCTAATCTGCTTTATTTACAAGGGTAAGAATGTAATCTTGTGTCTAAAAGTCCTGCAATCAGAAGTGGGTGTTATGAAAAAACCTGTAATAGAATTATGCAGCAGAGCTTTCTCAACTAAGCGTTATAACCAACATGTTTCCTTGCTTTATAAAGATTTGTTTGGAGTTTAAAATGATTCCATGAGTACTAATAGATTTAAATTGGAAGAATTAAATCTTCTAGTCATGAGAACATTTTAGAGATATTCTCTGACATCTAACAGCCAGTTTTAAATGAGTCTTTCCTAATTTAACTTAGCATAGGTCTTTTTCAATAGAAAATATTATAAGAATCAATAAATCAATTTACATTGGCACAGACAGACACTGGCTCCATGATGAAGTCAGCTTTGCTTGAAGGATTTTTGTTGTGTGTGTGTGTGTGTGTGTGTGTGTCTATCTGTGTGTTTGTGTTTTGGGGGGGTGTAGGGTTTTAGAATAACAGTTCTAACCAAAATATATTTTATTCTTAAACGTTGGTAAAATTATTAGCTCAAAATACTAGTTAATTTGTAAGCCTCTCAATGTAGTAAAGTGCTCCGTAAAAAACACTAAAAAATTATGTAGAAGAAAATTTAGTTGCCAGGTTGCTGATAATACTTTAACTGGTATGGTATGCCACAACCACTTACATAAAAGTGGAGATATTTTTGTGATGTAGAAATAAAATAATTATCATGCTTAACATGAATGGGGAGATAAAAACTGGGGAGAGGGAAGAGAAGAGATGTAGCAATAAGAAAAACAGTCTTATTTTTGGAGGAATTCTTTTTAATACACCAGATTAAATAACTACTTGATTTTGAGGCAACTCATTATTTCAATTTTTTTACACACATCTCAGGATGATAAAAGAGAAGAGTTTTCTCTGTTTTACCAAAGCCAATCTAATATCATTCTTCCCTTATCTTTGAGTAACCCTAATGCTATTTTGAGGCAAAGACCTTGGATGCCCTACCTCTATACCACTAGATTTCTGTCACTGTAGCAATTCTGCGTATTTATCTCTCTCATTGAATCTGTTGCCACCAATTTATTCCCTTTACAATTTTCTTCCATGATTTAATTGTTTAGGTAGCCCATCAAACAGAACATTGGCCTCCAATTCCCTAACCTCTATATTCTCTGTAGTCTGTAAATTTCTCCTTCGATCCATTTTAGCTATCTCTTCTACTGGCAAAAATCTTTGGGTTTGCTTTCCCTTAGGTGGGAAAATTTGTTCTCTCTACTGCTTAATTTGTTCTTAATTTGTTACATCATCAATTTTTTTCTTCAAAGTCAAGAAGTTACTGAGTCCTTTAGTGACTGTTTTTTTGCATATTGTTCCACTTCTATTTTTTTGCTTTTGAATAATTTTATTTTTTTCTAATTTTGTTGCTTTAATTTCCCATAGCACCTTGGCGATGATGAAAACAAATACAAATACAAGGATGTACTCATTTTAACATCTTATGTATGAGCATATGTCACACCAATTTTGGGGGTGACAGTTTTGACAAGAGGAACAAATCTGAGCAATCAACAAAATAGAAGCCAGATAACTGGCCCTGACCACCAGCCCCAAACATTTAGGAGATGTCAAAAGACACCTGAGTTAGGTTAAAAAAAAATCAGGTTGATATGGATATTTCAGCAGTGTTCTGTGCTGCAAAACTGAAAATAAAACCATTTAATACTAGTCCCTTTAATATCTGAGTTGAAGTTTTAGGAACTGTCTACTCGAAGATTCATAAAATGTTATAAGCTTTTAAAAATAAACTTTAAGTTATTTAATAATAAGGTGAATTTTTAAATAGAATTTACTCACCACTTTAAAATAAATTATCTTTCAATTTCCTAAAATATCCTCATTCATATAATGAAAAGTGAAACACGTATGTATCTTTTTGGAAGCTCAGATTAGCATATGCCCAAAAGCCTAAAGTTAAGTTAATGGCCAGCAGAAAAAAAAAAAAAGGAAAGAAAAGGATTTTTATTTCAGGTTATTTTTGATAGTTTATAGCTTCAGCTACTCTCTTATAAATATCCTCAGCTTCCTAGTTACATTGTATTTCCATAAATTTTGGTTAATTTAAATGTCAGCCTTAAATTTTAACTCTCCTTCAGATTCATGCTACAAATTTCAAGAAAATATTCTTTCTCTTACTGTGAAATTAAAAATCCCCATTCCTATACACATTTAATGCTTCTACTTTTGCTCTGAAGCCAACCACATTGGCCTCATTAAGAAGAGAACTTCAACGCCAATCCTATCTCCTGCTCTATCTTCAGCTTCTTTCTCTCTGTAATGCCTTTCTGTCTAAGCATGGAACCATGGTCAAATTTCCTCCTTTCTATCCCCTGTTGCAAAATTATCATATTTATCTTCACTTTCTACCCAAATATTTTGTATGTATTTCATGTTGAATTACCCATATTAAAGTCATCACTCAAACTTTTATTATATATTTTCTGCCCTATCACTCCAGTTAAACTATTTTTACAATGAGCCCTAAGAATTTCATTTACTTAATTAGGAAAACTGGTAGCATCTAGGTTCTAGATAGTTTTTTTTTCTTTTTAAATTAGAATACTAATTTTTATATAATCATCACTATTGTACTTTAGGTTGGCATCTCTGGCCAGTATTATTGATAAAACATTTCAATTTATCTACCTACCATAACATCCATTTCCATACTGTGGTTAGAGCATTCTTTTGCAAGTCTGAACTGCTCATCCCTGTACCATCATTCCTCCTTATTTTCCCTTCCCTGCATTCTGTATTAGAGCTATACTGTCCTTTTGATTTTTACTTCCTAGAACAAGACTCTCTTGCTGGATGCATGGTTGTTCCCTCTCTGAAAATATTATTCTCTAATTACCTTACCTCCTATTTACTATTTTTACAAATATTTCAAGTCTCAGCATAAACTTTATTTTTCTCCATAATCTTTGTGACCACCCCCAACCAACACTCCCATGTAACCCATATATACATTGTTCTTTCCCTTCTGAAGTGTTTAGAGACTCTTGCAATTGTTCAATTATTTTTCTGTATCTTATTGGGGAGTTTACACAACTATTCTCTAGACCTAGTAGCTAACAAGGTCTCTACTACTTAGTAGATGCTCATAAATATGCAATGAATGAACCGATGATTGTACACATAACAAATAATGTCATACAAAATGCCACTGCAGTTCATTAGAAGATAAAATAGTTGTGGTTTCAGCTTATAAGGAATCTCTAGTTAGTTAAATCTCTAAAATTCTGTGTCATTTCCATCTTCATGCCTTTATTTAAATTTTGCATTGTTTTGTTTCTAAGAGGACCTAGGGATTTAATTCATTATTTCTCTTGTGTAAATGTCATCAAGTATTTCTCTGCTTTAATTACAACCCAGCTGCAAAGCGTGACCATATGCAAATATTTTAATTCTGCTATATCTGAACAATCCTCCAAATGTTTTGAACACATATGTGTAATAGTAGTGGTAATAGAGAATTTTTAAAAAGCAGTAAAGAATGAGAAACTCCCTGAAAACTACCAAAATTTTTTGTAAAAAGTTTAAAATCTAGATTTGAATATCACACTTAGCCCCATTTTCCATCTAGGTGCTTTGTTATCTTAGAAAATAGATTCAATTTTGAATAATCAACACAATTCAGAAAGGATTTTAATGGACAAAGATGTAATTTGGTCTACTGTACACCAACTTGGCTTCTCCAGCTTGTGATTCTTTTCTGAAATTGAACTTCTCTGTAATAAATTTGTTAGACTGAACTACTCAGACTTCAGAGAAGATTCTGATCCCTGAGATATTTCATTACCTATCAGAACCTAGTTGCTCAATTTTCTCTTTCAGCACAGGCTCATGAGATACATCTTTGACTCTTGACACAAATAACCAAGACACCAACTCTAGTCTCAAAAGCTTGTGTGACCCAGGGAATGTGTATTACAAAAAAGGAATGTAATAATATAGAGAATATTAGAACATCATAATGGGGTTCAGAGGGTAGGCACCTAACTCACTCAGTTTGAGATGGGAGGGAGAATTCGAGAAGTGTTTCTAAGTGGAGTAGACTAAATGATTAGGCATTATCTAGGTCAGAAATAAGGAGAACATGGTTTGAAGCTAAGAGAAATCTGCAGACGATAAAAGAGGAATATCTAACACCTTTGTTTAACTTTATGTGTTGGAATAACCACATTCTAAAATGGACATGAGAGGCCGGGTGTGGTGGCTCATGCCTGCAATTCCAGAATTTTGGGAGTCTGAGGCGGGCGGATCACTTGAGACCAGGAGTTCGAGATCAGTCTGGCCAATGCTGTGAAAGCCCAACTCTACTAAAAATACAAAAACGTTAGCTGAGCATTGTGGTGCACACCTGTAATCCCAGCTACTCAGGAGGCTGAGGTACAAGAGTCACTTGAGCCCTGGAGGAGGTGGCTGAAGTGAGCAGAGATCCCACCACTGCACCACAGCCCTGGTAACAGCTGTCTCAATAACATAAAAAATAAATAAAATGGACATAAGAGCATAGTAGGAAGATTATACACTGTATGCAGATAGAAAAATATCACATGTACCCCATAAGTATGTACAATTCTTACCTATCAATATAAAAGAGCCAAAGAATAATATTTTTTAACTTAGTATCTCAAAAAAAAAAAATAAAGAAAAAGAAAGAAACAATACTGAAAACACAGGCAGAGACCAACAGCTTAAAGTTTTACTGTATCAAAGTACAAAAATAAGTTTGTGCTTTGTTTGAAAGTTGCTTGAGAGAATTTAAAGATGACTAAACTAGAGATGCATATTTAATCTATTTTGAAATATTTGTTGTTCTAGAAGTGTTTAGCAATAAACACACAATCCAGTACCCTAAAACAGGAAAAATGACAAAGCCATGAAGATGTGAGCAAAATGAGATGCTGCAAGGTGTCTCAGTGTAATTCCTGTTTTTCCTTTTTTTTTTTTTCATTTTAATCTCATATTCCTTAGTGCATAAAACATTGTGTGCTCTTCCTCGTGGGATATCAGAGTTTAAGGCCATGTAAACTTTGATGCAATGCAATAAGGTAGAGCTCCACAATGATATATTCAGATCAATAAAACCTAACAGAGATTATGTTTATCACACTTTAAAGCACACATTTTTTGACCTTAAAGATCAACCTCATCAGAATCATTATATTTCAAAGCACAGAGGAGGATATTTAATGCCTCCAGTCACTCCAGAGTTGTATTTAACTCAGAACCAGGCTTGAAGTAAGACACAAGTATTGTAAATATTAATACATTCTTTGGATCCTAATAGCCTCTTGAATTGACTGCCTTATTCATGAGAGAGGAAATAAATTTCTTCATTGGTTGATAAATATATTTGTTTCTTTGTATGCTTAAGGTATTTGGGATATTCAAATATGAGAGCATATTTTATAAGGCTTTTTCCCTCATCACAGTGATACAAGAAAATAGAACAAAAAATAATCAAAATAAAATGGGGAGGGAGACATGACTGGAACTTAATCCCAGTAAAGCCTTGATCACTTATTCATATCTAAACCTATCTGTTGTCTGATCTGCAAATAAACTAAAAAGTAATTGAATTGGCTGTACTGAAAATAGGCAATGAATGGGAAACAGATAATAACATTTTTGTAAAGAGGAAGTTGGATATCAATTGAATTCGATCAAGAAGAGCAAATGTGTAAGTAATATTAAACATATATATTGAGAACAACAAATTTGGAATGAAAGCTCTACTCTGCTTAAAAAATTGTCATTAGAATTGAATAGTATTGAACTAAAGCAAAACGCTTTCACATATTAGGTACCCAAATAATATTTAGTAAGACAAGTAAAATGTATAGTGATTTTTCAAAACAAATACTTCATAAAAATACTGTTTAACTACAAAATGCATTTGAATTGTGAATCAATTAAAAACCTTTATTCAGATATTACATAATATAATCTTCAATGTCTTCAATTCAGATTTTGTCTGCTATAATGAAATCTGGATTTTAATATATAAAAAGTATATGCCTTCTAACTACATTCAATTATATTAGGTGTATCACTCTTTACTTGATTCAATAGTTTTGCAGTGCTTGTTAACCTTTCAGATTAGATTTGTTTCTATCAATTATACTTAAGAAGGAAATTTTTGTCCTTCCCTTGTAAATTGTTTAAATTAGCTCTAATACTCATTTTTGTGTTTTATAATATTAAAAATGTATATAATAGCAAATGGCACCCAAAGACTTTTCCATGATGTATTCAATGAGAGATAAAGGATAAGCTAAAAATTCTTTCCATACTTGATTTCATTGTTATGAAAAGTTCTTATATAGACAAGTTAATTAAAAGGTAAACACAAATCCAGACATAAAAGGAAACTTCTTTTCCCTGGGCTTTTATCTCACTATGTTGGTTTCTTCTTGGAAGTTCTTAAAATTATCATTATTCACAAAACTATTTCTTACAAATTACTATAATGTATTACATGAGTGGTGAGCAAAAACAGGGGTCTTATGTTAAAGAACATATAATTAATAAAACTCTTAACTGGATTTTTAAAAGTTTAGCTGTGCTTTTTGTTTTTTGCCTTTTTCCTTAGACTTTATTCTAAAGTCTCAAAGGACTTCTCAAATGAATGAATTTACATGAAAGCAAAATGTTTAAAATCATTGCGTTTTGTGGGCTAAGTGTAGCAAGTGTTTGAAAGTCATATATGGGAGAGTACTTAAATGTTTTGCTAATTCAACTTGCCTCTGAGACAAAATTCTTCCTTCTTGTGTTCCAGCCTAGGATCTCAACTTGCCAAGTTGTTAATTGGTAGCGGCATAGCGATTTGAAAGATAAACATATTTTCTTGCCTTGGATTCTGTATTTTGGGCCCTTTGATCTATCCTGGGCTTAAACACCTCCTCTAACACACACACACACACACACACACACACGTACTGCCATCACCAAATCAGATGACATTTCTGCTGTGTTCATTCACTTATGCGAGGGATGTAAAAGCAGTGGGCAGAAAAACCCAAAAAAAAAACAGCTTAAAGTTTTCATCAGGATTCATAACAGTGAAAATAATTTTGAAAAAAGAAGATTAATAGATGAGCAGTGTCTTATTCTTGAGACTTGAAAAATAAAAAAAATAGAAACTATTTTTCTGGGGTGAATGTAGTTGGAGATAGAAAAATAAGAGGGAAAACAAATTAACGTGTATTGATGGCTTCCTGGACACAGGGGCTTAAAAAAATAAATTAATAAACCTGTTCTAAACCCTAAGAAAGTTATTTGAAGTTGTTAAACCCTAGAAAGAAGAGAGCAACATCAAGAAATAGCCATGTACATTAAGAAATTTCAGGGCAGAGCAGTGTTATTTCATGCTTTCTAGATCCAACTGCAAGAAATAGGAAAGAGAAAAAAGAAGTGGAAGACTATATCTCCAAAAATGACAGACCTGCTTAAGAGTGGAATGAATACGATACTCCTATTATTGATATGAATGTAGGGGAGAAAGAATGCAGATCTAAAATAGATTGCAGAGGGAAACTCACAGGCAACTTGTGTGGCACTGAGAGTTGAGGACACCACCAGCTAATGGGAATGAGAATTGGCAGCATAGACAGATGATAAAGAAGCCAAAATAATCTTTCTTCTCCCAATTCATGCAGCATAAATAAAATAGGATATAATAGGGATCACAAATACATTTAATTTAGTTTTCTTTGGTGAAATAAAGACATAACAGAAATTAAACTGAGTTAAATAAGTATAAAAGAAGTTATGTCTATGCACATCCAAATATGTGGATTGAGTCTTACCTCAATTCACATTTTGCCACAGCATTGCTCTTGGCATTTCAGTAACATGCCATCCTCTTTTTATGTCATCTCCTTCTCAGACACATTGTGACCTGCTTCTCTCATCCAATGTTACAACTTCCTTGACATATATCTTAATTCTTTCTGGCCACCACTGGATATAACAAATCAAATGGACGTGCTCATGACATCTCATTTGGAACCATTCTGAAAATTTAGCCAATCTTATTGAAATGTCAGTGGAATAAAATAATAACATGAACTCAGAACTATTATTCATGTCACTGTGTAATTGTTTCCAGAAACACACACATGCACACACACACACACACACACAGACATACACAAAAATGAAATTATATAGATATTTATGAAGATATAAGGAAATTTAGTTTTTTCGGTTGATATATTACATGATTAGAAAGAATGAGCAATTTTTTATATATCTCTCTTACTGATGTTTATAGCCCATATCTACGTCTCAGACACATCAGCTTCTGTGATTTGTTTATTGTCTCTAAGCTCCTAGCATATGGGCCTTCTATTTATTTTTACTTCAAATATATCCACTTTATTCCTGCTGCAGTGCCTTTGCACTATTTATTCTTCCTGACCGCAAATCTTCAAATTAGTGATTTCTCTTTTGTCATTTAAATTTGAGCTTATATGTCACTTATTTTGTAATTGCTCTTCATTCTGCCATATTCCTCTGTCACAAGTCTCTGTGTGATACCTATCAATGACATCTAATGCCCCAAATTCTGGACTACTGTGTCATAAACTTTCAAGTAAATAACATATAATAAGTTGTACTTATTTGTTATGTAGCTATTTATAGAATATGAGGTCCACAATGATGGAAATTTTCTCAGCTTTATTCAATGTTATATCCTAAGCAAAATAAGTGCTAAATAAATATTTATTGAATGTGAATAAAATAGTTGATAATTTTCTTATAATACTTTTTATTATTATTGCCCAACACTCTTAAGCTGAGGATTAGTTCTATGAAAAATGTTGCTTTTCTCTTCATTCTTCACAAAATTCACTGTAATGTTCAAACAGTACTTGGCAAACATAAAAGTACTTAGATATATTTAATTATGTGATTCATTTGCCCTGGAAGACAAATGAATCGCATAATTATTTTTAAAGTCTACTTTCAGAATTTATACTTTTCGGGTCTCACATAAACATTAAAAACCTTGAATGAATCACTATATATCTGATAGGTCTTAGTACATTGGAATAAGTCCTTCATAACTTTATCAAGAGATCATAATTAAAGTAA
The DNA here is from genome assembly GCF_002776525.5 of Piliocolobus tephrosceles. NCBI lineage: Eukaryota > Metazoa > Chordata > Mammalia > Primates > Cercopithecidae > Piliocolobus > Piliocolobus tephrosceles. Next base: position 51,817,186 of record NC_045442.1, on the reverse strand, counting down.
TTTGAAAAGTAATGCAAAAAGCTGGAAAACTCTGATGATACTTAAAGTTTACAGGTGTTTATGGAAATAGTCCCTCTTATATATTGTTGTGAAAATCTAACTTGTGCCAGTATTTATGAAGTGTGTTTGGTATTTTTTTAATGTGCAAATGAAAAATTAAAGTATACTAATCTAGAAAATACACTTTTAAGGATTTATCCTATTAATGTAAGTAGGTTGATATATCAAATTTCTTTTTTAAATCATGTTTCCAAATAATAATGTTTATTATAGGGCTTTTATATGGCAAAAAAGAAAAAATAGAAGCATCCTGAATGTTCTGAAATGAATCAATGATGGTGTATAAGTATAATAAAAAAATGTGCAGGCACAAACATAGAAAAGATAGATCTATATTTTCTAATATGGTCATATTTGGATGTTTATAGCACTCATACAAAAAACTCATTTAAAAACAATACAGCATGATTGATTTTTAATACATACATTTTGCATATATCAAAGATATGTAAACTAAATATCTAATTCAATTTTTATCTATTATTTTTCTACTTTTCCAAAATTAAAATGTACTAGTAATTACAACTGAAATTGCATTTATTTTCATTTTCTTCCTTTAAAATATGAATGCATAGATTTTTTATGTCATATTTACATTCAGTATGGTTTAGATATCAACTTATCCAAAACTAGTTTATAAATTTAATACAATTCAAATTAGAATGCAGCATGTGTTAGGCAGAAATTGTACAATTTATTCTAGAATTTGTACAGAAATGCAAGGACCCCTTAATTTCTAAAACAATCTAGACAAAGAACTATAGCAAAATAAATATGACCTGATTTTAAAATAGTATAATCAAGACAATGTGTTACTAGAGTAAGAATGAATATATATAAAAGCAAAATAATTTTTTTAAGTCCAAAAGTACATCTCACACATATGTTTGTATTGTCTGTTTTCACTGTGCTATAAAGAACTTCCTGAGACTGGGTAATTTATAAAGAAAACAGATGTAATTGACTCACAGTTCAGCATGGATGGTGAAGCCTCAGGAAACTTACAATCATGGTAGAAGGCAAAGGAGAAACAAGGCACCTTCTTCACAAGGCAACATGAAGGAAAATTTCCAAGCAAAAAGCAAAGAGTTCCTTATGAAACTATCATATCTTATGAGAACTCACTCTTTATCACAAGAACAGCATGGGATGATTCAATTACCTCCATGGTTCAATTACCTCCACCTGGTCTCTCCCCTGACAGGTGGGGATTATGAGGATTATGGGGATTATAATCCATCATTCTGCCCCAGTCTGTCCAGAATCTCATGTTCCTTTCACATTTCAAAACCAATCATGCCTTCCCAACAGTCTACCAAAGTCTTAAATTACTCCAGCATTGACCAAAAAGTCCAAGTCCCAAGTTTCATCTGAGACAAGGCAAGTCCATTCTGCCTATGAGCCTGTAAAATCAAAAGCAAGTTAGTTACTTCCTAGATACAGTGGGGGTACAGACATTGGTAAATACACCCATTTCAAATGGGAGAAATTGGCCAAAACAAAGGGGCTACAGGCCTTATGCAAATCCAAAATCCAGTGGGACCATCAAATCTTAAAACTCTGAAGTAATCGCTTTTGACTCAATGTTTCACATTCAGGTCATGCTGATGCAAGAAATGGCTTCCCATGGCCTTGGGAATCTTAGCCCCTGTGGCTTTGCAGGGTACATTCCCCTTCTTGGCTGCTTTCATGGGCTGGCATTGAGTGTCTGCCACATTTCCAGGAGCATGGTGCAAACTGCCAGTGCATCTACCATTCTGGGATCTGGAGGATGATGATCCTCTTCTCACCACTTCACTAGGCAGTGCACCAGTGGGGACTACGTGTGGGGCCTCTGACGCCACATTTCCTTTCTGCACTTCCCTAGCAGAGGTTCTCCATAAGGACTCCACCCTGCCTCAAACTTCTGCCTGTACATCTAAGCATTTCCATATATTCTCTGAAATCTAGACAGAGATTCCCAAATCTCATTCTTGACTTCTGTGCACCTGTACACCTAATACCATGTGTAAGCTGTCAAGGCTTGGGGCTTGCATTTTCTTTTTTTTTTTTTTTTTTTTTTTTTTTTTGAGACGGAGTCTCACTCTGTCACCCAGGCTGGAGTGCAGTGGCCAGATCTCAGCTCACTGCAAGCTCCACCTCCCGAGTTTACGCCATTCTCCTGCCTCAGCCTCCCAGGTAGCTGGGACTACAGGCGCTGCCACCTCGCCCGGCTAGTTTTTTGTAGTTTTTAGTAGAGACGGGGTTTCACCGTGTTAGCCAGGATGGTCTCGATCTCCTGACCTCACGATCCGCCCGTCTCAGCCTCCCAAAGTGCTGGGATTACAGGCTTGAGCCACCGCGCCCGGCCTACATTTTCTGAAGCAATGGCTTGAGCTGTATGTTGACCCCTTTTACCCACAACTAGAATGCAGGGCACCAAGTCCCAAGACTACACAAATAGCAAGGCCCTGGGCCTGGACCAGGAAACTATTTTTTCCTCCTAGGCCTCTGGGCCTGTAATGGGAGGGGCTGCCATGAAGACCTCTGACATGTCTTGGAGATATTTTCCCCATTATCTTTGCAATTAACATTTGACTACTCGATATGTATGCAAATTTCTGTATCCAGCTTGCATTTCTCCTCAGAAAATGGGTTTTTCTTTTCTATCACATTGTCAGGCTGCAAATTTTCCAAACTTTTATGCTCTGCTTATCCTTTAAACTTGTTTCAATTCCAAACCACTTCTGTGTGAATGCATAAAACTGAATGTTTTTAAGAATGTCAAGTCACTCTTGAACACTTTGTGGCTTAGAAATTTCTTCTGCCAGATACTCTACATCATCTCTTTCAACTTCAAAGTTCCATAGATCTCTAGGGCAGGGACAAAATGCCACAGTCTCTTTTCAGAAGCAAAGCAAGAGTCACCTTTATTCCAGTTCCCTAGAAGTTATTTATCTTCATCTGAAACCACCTTAGCCTGGATTACATTGTCCATGTCACTATCAGCATTTTGGCCAAAGCCATTCAGCAAGTCTCTAGGAAGTTCCAAACTTTCCCATATCTTCCTGTCTTCTTCTGAGTCCTCCAAACTGTTCCAACCTCTGCCTGTTACCTAGTTCCAAAGTTGCTTCCACAGTTTTGGGTATCTTTATATCAGTACCTCACTTCTGGTATCAATTTACTGTATTAGTCTGTTTTCACACCACTATAAAGAACTGCCTGGGACTGGGTAATTTATAAAGCAAAGAGGTTTAATTTACTCACAGTTCTGCATGGCAGAGGAGGCTTCTGGAAACTTACAATCATGGCATAAAGTGAGGGGGAAGCAAGACAACTTCTTCACAAAGTGTCAGGAAGGAGAAATGATGAGCAAGGTGAGAAGAGCCCCTTATAAAACTATCAGATCTTGTGAGAACTCACTCACCAACAAGAGAACAACATGGAGGAACCACCCCTATGATTCAATTACCTCCACCTGGTCTCTCCCTTGACAAGTGGGGATTATGGAGATTATGTTGATTATAATTCAAGATGAGATCTGCTTGGAGACACAAAGCCTAACCATATCAATGTTCAAATTATTTTTGGCAAAGACTTCAAGAATATTAAGTGTATTAGAGGACAGTGTTTCTCATAAATGATGCTAAAAACTTTTATATTTTTATGCAGGAGGGAAATGGACCATGAGCATAACCTGCCAAATGAAAACTTAATTGGGGAAATAGATCATGGCATATTCAAACATAAAAGTGAAACTAAGACATTTGTTAAAGGACTATGAGAATATCTACATAACATTGAAGGAAGAGAAAGATCAGAAGAAGCACGAACAATAAGAATATTCATTTTGCCAAATTGAAAACTTTTGTTCTTAAAGAGAAACAAGGGGAAAAAGGCTCTTCAGACTTTGGATAGCATATTGAAAACAGATGCTTCTGATTTGTATAAAAATAAATTAAAATTCTTATAACTTAATAGTAATAGGACAACCACCAAATAAAATGGTCAAAAGTTTTGAACAATTTACATAATTAAATAAATTTCCAATGAGCATGTAAAATATGCTCAAAAATTATTCTTCTGAAAAATACAAATTAAAATTAGCATAACACATAGCTATATATACACTATGATATCTAACATTAAAACCATTGAGATAACCAAGCAGTGGTGTGGATTTGGATAACCAGAACACTCATGCAGCTTTGGTAAGAGAGGGAGTTTAAGTTGGCGCAATTATTTCAGAAAATGTTTGAAATAATTTACATTACTTATAAAGTTGTGCAAATAGCTACCTATAAAACCTAGAGCTTTCAATTCTAGGTATTTACCCATGACAAATAAAAATGTATGCCTACCCAAATACGTATATTGTCAAGTACTGTATAATAAGATTTCGGTCAATGACTAACTGCATATACCACAGTGTCTCCATGAGATTACAATGGAAATTACAAATTCCTACTGTCCAGTGGCTACTGAAATTATAGTGCCAAGCATTAGACACCTGTTTGTGGTGATATTGGCACAAACAAATCTAGTGTACTGCCAGTATTATAAAAGTGTAGAACACACAATTATATACAGTATATAATACTTGGTAATTATAATAACCAACTATGTTACTGGTTGAAGTATTTACTACACTTTTTGTCATTATCTCTGAGTGTATTACTTCTATATATATGTGTGTATATGTGTGTGTGTGTGTGCTTGTGTGTGTGTATGCATGTCTAAATTAACTCTAGAACAGTCCCAGGTAGACCCTTGAGGTGGTATTCCAGAAGAAAGCACTGTTATCATAGGAGCTGACTTTTTCATGCTCATATTGCCAACCTTCCAGTAACAAAATGTGGAGTCAAAAGACAGTGATATTGATGATCCTGAAGCTACACAGGTCTAGGCTAATGTGAGTGTTTGTGTCATAGTTTTTAACAAAAAAATTTAAATGTAAAACATTAATAATTTTGCAATAGAAAAGATCTTATACAATAAGGATATAAAGAAAGAAAATATGCTTTGTGCAGCTATGCAATGTGTTTGTGTTTTAAATAAGTGTTATTATGAAAGAGTCAAAAAGTTTAAAAAGTTTATAAAGTAAAAAGTTCCAGTAAACTAAGATTAATTTATTAATGGAAAAAGAAAAATTTAAAAATAAATTTAGTGTAGTCTAAGTGTACAGTGTTCATAAAGTCTTTAGTAGTATGCAGTAATGTCCTAGGCTTCACATTCACTCACTACTCACTCACTAACTCACACGGAGCAACTTCCAGTCCTGCAAGTTCCATTTATGGTAAGTGCCTATAGAGGTCTACCATTTTTTAATATTTTAAATTATATGTTTACTGTGCCTTTTCTATGTTCCGGTATATTTAGATATGTAAATACCATTGTGTAACAATTGCTTATAATGTTGAGTACAGTAGCATGCTGTACAGGTTTGTAGCCTGAGAGAAATAAGCTCTCCTGTATATCGCAGGTATGTAAGGAGGCTATACCCGCTAGGTTGGTGTAAATACATTCTGATGTTCACAACCAGGAAATTGCCTGACTCATTTCTCAGAAAGGATTCCCATTGTTAAGTGATACATGATTCTACGTGAAGATTCATAGCAAAATAGATTTCCATTTTTAAAAGCCACGATTTAAGTAGACAGGCATCTACCATGACTACTAAATGATTACATAGGTATAAATAAAATAGTTACCATTGTCAATATATAAAGCATTAACATTTTGACATGTATGGTTTTTTTGTGATGTCCTGGTAATCATAAAAGGCTATTTACTTAAGAAAATATATGGCCTTTCATAAACTATAAAGTTTTAAAAGACTCCTAAGCATAATCCATGCTCATTCTTACTGATATTTATTTATCAGAGATGCTACTATCATTGAGTTCTTGGGTTCCACACAAGGCAAAACAACTCTCATGCTGAGTTGATTTGAACACTTACTAAGCCACCTACTTCTTATGCTATTTTTTAAATAATTGCTCCACTTTTTGTGACAGAGTCAGCTGTAAAATGAGGATGATAATATTTTTCTCATAGAATAATTGTAAATCTTTATAAATGGCTTAGTAGGGGACCTGGCATATAGTAAATGTTCCCAACATTTTTATTTTGGGTTATTTTTATTTTAAAACTAGAACTTCAGAGAAATTCAAACAATAATCCACACCCCTCACTGAAATCAGGTTTCACACATTGAGAAGTGTGTGAGAAGATTGTGGATGTGGCTCAGAAACAGAGATTTAGTGAGCAGAGTTTTGTTCGTGATGGTTTTGTCTTTAGGACTTGCTTTTTTGGAGTTCTTGTCTCGTGATTAAGAAAATAAACACTAGAGTCAATTGCCTGAGTGTGTTTCCTCTGTTTACTCACACTACTTAATTATGGTTATAACAAGGGATTAGATAAAGTCATGTGCATTTATGAATTCTTGATCAATCGTTAAAGAAAATTTCCTATTTTGTAGGCCATAAGGGTTTCCATAGCCAGAGCATCACACTATCCTAAGAGCAGGGATGCTGACAAAGTGTGCCTTTCTTTTGCAAAACTGAAGAGCTGTTGGTAACTCAGACGTGTTCTCAGGCAAATCATGTTTTTAAAGAATATATATGGAGGTTTAAAGGGCTGGAAATTGTTTTCCTTAAATTCAGCCATGCTTGCACAATCTTCAAATATTCTTCAATACCCAAATATACAAAGCCACTGAGTTAAATGACGGAAAAAGCTGTTTTAACAGAAAGAACTCAAAATGCAGTGAATTGTAAAACTCAGAACTCCTGCCTTCTTGTCTGCTGTCCCCTACTGATCCTTGCCTGCGATGCTGTAGTGGATTCCTACCCACAATTTCTGCCATCTGGACTTTGGGGTGGGATAAAGAAAGCAGAGATAAATCTGATGTTCATTAGGATGTGATCCAGAAGTTGTTCACACCCCTGCACTCACAGTTATGGAACAGACCTTAGTCAGAAGCCACAGTTAACTGCACGGAGGCTAGGAAAGGTGGCTTCTCACTATTTGGCCTGTTACTCTTCTTAAACCGAGCTCTTTACCAAAAAAGTGTAATGGTAAAATGGATTGAGAGATAATTAGCAGACTGTAACACTGATAATAACTCTCTCAGTCAGATGTTTTTAAAATGCATGTCCTTGAAACATCAACCTGACATACCTCAGTGATAACCAAACTAATTATTTCTGAATCTATGAAAAAATAGGAAAAAAGGGCTATTGAAAAATAAATTTTGTATTTTTGTATTATTCCATTATCTATGAGAGAAAATATACCTACCAGTCAACTCATTCACTGCCTTCCCTTCCTTGAACAACAAAACGTGAGCACTAGCATGTATAAGTCTCTTCTTTTCAGTTTCTCTGAAGAGTGATGACCTGTTCTTTATTTACCTTCTAGGAGATGGAGCGGACGTTCACATAAGAAAGTTTATCTGGTATCATGAGACTTGAATTGTTAGAAAGTGCTTTATATTTTTAAGCTAATATGGTTTGTGATGGTTTTGTCTTTCGGGCATGCTCTTTTAAACTTCTTGTCCTGTGATTAAGAGAAAAAGCACTAGAGCCACTTACTGCTCATAACTCACTGTTCATCAATATCAAGTTAGCATTTTGATGTGTATTTTTGGTTAAAATATTTTATAATTTCTGCCCTAACAATTAATTCAGAATTTTGTGGGCTGTTTTGAATATATTCCTTTTGAGGTAATCCTGAATTGTTAAATATTTTGTACATAGAAAAAATAGTTGTTCCATAGTTTTACTTTATGTCTATAGTGTTTAAAAGGCATTTACTTTCCGTAATCGTTTCCTAGTTGTTGGCATTTACTTAATGCAGTTTAAATACAAACTTCTGTGTACATGAAACATTTTTAATAAAATTAAAATTAAGTATTAATTGCTGGACTGGAAGTGAGTACACAATCTTCTTCCTTATAAAGATCCACATTAAACATTTTGGGTCACTAGGAGACTATTTGAACAGTGTGTACGTGCTCTAGTTTCTCTACATGATATCCTGGAGAATTAAGCATGGTATTCAAGTTGCTTAATTTTTAACCACTAGGCAGTTTAACCACTCAATTAGCTCTTATTGTATTTGGAGTTGTTTGAAAAACTCTTATGACGGCACAGAATTTCAAAGTTTCTCAACTAATTTAAAAAAGAGCAGGCCGGGCACAGTGGCTCACACCTGTAATCCTGGCACTTTGGGAGGCCGAGACGGGTGGATCACGAGGTCAGGAGATCCAGACCATCCTGGCTAACACGGTGAAACTCCGTGTCTACTAAAAATACAAAAATTAGCCGGGCGCAGTGGCGGCCGCCTGTAGTCCCAGCTACTCTGGAGGCTGAGGCAGGAGAATGGCGTGAATCCGGGAGGCGGAGCTTGCAGTGAGTGGAGATCGCGCCACTGTACTCCAGCCTGGGCGACAGAGTAAGACTCCGTCTCAAAAAAAAAAAGGAGCAAACTTTCTTTGCAGTCCACCTCTTGAAGCATCGTGCTCTCACCTCCCTCATCTCACCAAATAATATTTTTTAATAGAAAAGAATATGCAGAGTCTATGAAACTCATCTGTTTAATTTAGCATAATTTTCTGTAACCAAAAATAATTTGTCAATGGAGTTTGCCTTATTATTAAAGTATGAATTTCACCACTAAAGTATTATAAGAATTTTATGATTTGTACAATATAGTACCTAAAATGATATAAAGCCTCTAGAAAAAACTTGTTAATAATATTTTTTATTTATTTTACCTTTAGTAATATGTATAAATTTTATGATATTTTTGGAAAGTTAATAACGTAATAAAAATCAAATAAATTATGTTAATCTTTTTAAAAAGGAAAGGCTTAGAAACCAATATTATAAGGAAAGATAATTAAGAAAATATGTGTAGAGTAAAATTATTAGTGGAAGGAAAAATTTAACTAATGAAGTATATTATTTTTCACTGTTTCAGAATATACATAGTTAAAATAAGGGACAATATTTATTAACTTTTTTTTTAGCAAAGTAAAACAAGGTATTTAGCAGTACCAGGCACACAACAGATTCTAAAAGTTAACAAATAAGAACAGAAAATACTATTTGGTGATAAAATTTAAAAGCATGATTTATATGAATTCACTATGTTTCAGAAAAATAATTTAAGGTTATTAGAAAGATTTAATCTAATCTTGATCTTCCAGCACTTTTGCAGTTTTGCCACTATATTCTTCCTATATCAATTCTATCACCAAACAAGCAGAATATTTTACCATTCAGTAAGTTATTTTTCAGATTTATGTACATATTTGCCAATCAGTTTGCTTACCATTCCTGTAAATGTTCCTTTATTGGCAAATTCTCATATCACTGAGTATAATGAAACCATATATAATAATTTTATTGTATTTCTAGGTTGGGCATTATTTTCTTTCATCATTTTAAATTATATTTTATTATAATTTTAAAAATTATTTCCATTTTTCTTGCTGAGAAGACTGCTGTATCTCAATTTTAAGAAACTCTCTCTGACTTCTTTCTAAAACATACGCTTTTGTCTTAAGTGACTTGATATTCACTATGATATTTCTGGATATCAATCCCATCATTGTTAAATAAATGTTCATATTTCTCTGGATCTAAACACAGTTATTAGAGATTGTTGTTTATCATATATTCTGGAATTATCCTGGCATACATATATATATATGATGTTGATATTTTATATATGGTATATATAAATAATATAGATAAGTAATATATAGATGAAAATTTGAAATACATACATAATTGAGAATTTTTTAAAGAATAAAATTCATACAAACCACTGTTAGAAGATAAATTTTTAAAGATATACATAATGAAATAATCATTAAGATTTTTTTTAAAAAAATGCTCAGACTTACAAAATAGTTGCAAATACAGAACAATGTTTATCTTCTGAGTCATTTTAGAGTAATTTGGTATATATTTTATACATATAATTAACATATAATTTGGTATATGTTTGGTAATTTGGTATATATTTTATACATATAATTAACATAATTTGGTATGTATTTTATGCAAAGGTCATATTATTCTAGTTTACTTTAATACCACCATCAAGTTCAAAAATAAACCTCGATATGTCAAAAATAAACCTGAGGCTACCTGAGATTCAAACTCCATTTCAGTTTTTCAATAACGCCATTTTTAACTAAATAATTTAGTTTAGAATCATGAGTTTAATTTAGTGTTCAAGTCTCTTTAATCACCTCTAACTTCAAATAATCCTGTTTTTATTCTTTATCTTTTATGACCTTCGCACGTGGAATATGACAGGACAGTTATTTTATGGGATGTTTCTCAACTTAGATTTGTCCAATATTTTTTTCATGATGTGATGTAGATTATGCCTCTTTAGCAGGAATATTACAGAACTGACGCTATGTTCTTCTCATTGAATCTTATTTTGCGGTTTACATTTTAGATTTGTTCCATTCATAGTTATGATCACTTTAATCACTATATTAAGATGTTTTCTGCCTAATGACGACTCAAAAGTCGTAAAAGTTTTCCCTTTGTAAATAATAAATGTTTTTTGAGGATTTGCTTTGAAACTATGTAAATATCTTGTTCTTTATAAAACTTCATGTTTATTTATGTAAGTTTAGATTCATATTTTCCTATTTTATTTGATGTATTATAACCCAATACTGTAACTTATTATTTTGATTCTCAAATATACCCAGATTTGGCTGAGAGGAATATCTTCATCTTCTGTGTGCTTTTGACATGCTTATGTTTTTCTTTCAGCAGTTTATATCTGGCACAAGAAGTTGTTCCTGGATCATTGTGCACTTTTATATGGCAATTTCTGTGTCAGCCATTTATCCAAGAAGCCTTGGTTCCTTTTATAAGAGGATAGTAATTGGAAGCCAAAATTAAAATATTTGGTAGGCTTCTGGCTACTGGGGTGGTGCTTCTCCTAGCTCTCTCAGTGAAAAGTTTAGGAAATTTATATTTGATAGAATTTTTTTCTGCATATATGATTATCTGTCAGTTTATCTAATCCATCTATCATCTATCTGTCGTCAAAATTACAAATGCGCATAGATATAGCCAAATATAATCTAGCACCATAAGACTCATTCTGGCTTTCTTCCTTTCCCTGTTTCTAACAATTTTCTTAAGAGCCAGGAATGCTCTAATTATAATTCATGCATGCGTGCATCTATTTAATAAATATTTCTCTGTATTACCATCCCCTCATGTGGTTGCTCTCCTCACATCACTCAGACTCCAAAAGTTTGGTTTATTCCCTCCCCACAGTCCCAATGTGGGTATTCTTTATGTTCTAATCAGCTTGATGCCTACCTTATTTGTACTTTAGTATTAGTACTTTAATAGTTTGGTATTTCATAAGTTAACGAGAAGGTTGAAGAAGGGACAAGGTACAAGAGAAAGTTGCAAAAAGGAAACGGCACCATTGTATTTCTGAATATTTCCCTTTCTCCATTCTCACTATTATCACTCAGTCTAACTTCAGTTTTTAATCTGATAGGTCTTACTCCATCAAACATGTCTCAACACATCCATGTTTACTATCTTCTTGTCTCTCTATGGTACATTCCGCATAGTTTGTCTATTCGAAAGGATGCCGATTCTATATTTTGTAGAACATAATCTATTCTTTAATTCTGGATTTAATTTTACTTTCAGATATTATGTATATACATACATGTATACACATATAGAAATGTATATGTGTATATATCTATATATACATTATATATGTATATATGTCTACACACATATAAATGTATATATGTGTATATGTATGCACACACATAAATGTATATATGTACATACATTTATATGCATTTACACATATATAAATTTATAGAAAACACTATTATCTTTTATAAACCTTTACTGGACATGTTGACACTCTATTTCATTTTTAATATTTATATACCTTATTTTATGTCTCAATTTATGTTAATATATTTTTATTCTGGTTATGGTAATTCCAGTATCTACAGTATCATTTTGCAGTTTCCTGTTTCTTACAACTCTCATTCACAATGGATGACTTTTTCATATAATTTTGTGATCTTTAATATTTGCACATTATCTGTAGGAATTTGTTAAAATTTTAATCCTCATTTCCTAAGAAATTATTTGTATTTGCTTCTGACAGGTTCCTCATAGTCTTACAAATTTAGGACAAACTTTATTCTAATTTATTTATTCTAATTTTGACCTTGTATTTTTAGGTGGACACAAGCGTTGTAAATATTGGTTATAATACTGTGTGAAACTCAGCTTGTGGTTAAGAACCGTTAGGAAATAGACTTTATTTTCTCTCCCTCTACAAAATGTTTCTTCTTTTCATGCTTAGTTTGTCCACTTAAGGCATTTTCTTTTAGGAAACCCAGATTTGTGTAGGTCTTTGCTTCACCCTTCCATAGTAAAGACCTTAGATTTTCCCTCATGCATACCCCATAAAAGTTTAACCTGTTCTTTATACCATCAGGACCAGAAATAAACAATTAATTGGAAATGTAAACACTCTTAAAACAACTTAGAAAATAGAATATATGTATCTTTACTAGGATATAAATTAGTGCACACTGTTTAAATGGATGTTGTTACCATTTATCTATTTTATCTCATCATCTTTTGTTTTCATTCAGAATTTTTGATGTAAGAAATAATACCCAGGGTTGATTGTCCTCTTCAATACTGACTTTACAAGCAAATCTAAATGATAAAAATGACACCAAAGTCTCAATAAAAAAATTCTTCCATTTTTCAAATTATATGCTATAGTTACCACTAATTTTATTTATATCAATAATTCAGAAATTTTATTTTTTCTTTTATAAAATATTTACAAGATGTAAAATATCTTCTTTATGCTAAATTCTGTATGATGGATCTCCAACAATGGAGTTAAATGTTGGAAAATTAAATTTATTTCTGTTCATCCAATTTTAAATTTTGGGAGGGTAAGCAAAAAAACTTATTTCTTTTAGCTTGGAAATTTTTCAATCAGTTTTTTTTTTATTCTTTCCTTGACAAGACGTGTGCTTTGTGCTTTGATGGGTTTGTTGATGTTTTATAAAAGTATATTATTAATAACTGTTTAAAACTATACACAAGAATAGTCAAGGCTACAAAACTCTATTGTTCACTTGGTGACTTTGATAATAATCACTATAGATTTCAGTTTATGAGATAGGTAATATGGAAGTAAAATACATTAAACTATTTCTTACAGAAATGGTTTTCAATATGCCAGTTTATTTCTACAGTACATAGCAGCTCTGTTTTTCGCAGCTTGGGTCTATGACCAGTTAACCCAGCTGTCAAGAGAATTGTGCTAATGAAGCCAGAAAATGGGTTTAAATTCCCAATTGGGTCAATTAACTTTCCTTGACTGAAGGCTATTAATGGCACTCCTGGGGCCAGTCAATTTGAATTTCCACTTATTGGCTGGAATAAAAAAATTGCAAAGGGATCGCACAATTCAAAACCCTTCTATTTATAATAATTTACTTTATTCTCATCACAGCACTAAAATATTGATGACATGCCATCTTATAGAAGAAATAATGATATCTGGGCAATTTTTTTTTTTTTACTTACTTTAGGGTCAGTGTTCCAGAAGGGAGAATATTAATCCATAACACAGATTTTTTTTTTTTTAAGTGAGCAGGCTTATAGGGAGTTTACAAGTATTGACTAAATTTACATAGTTACACATCGGTTGAGTCAGGAATTAAATTCAGCAATCAGACCCTCTATTCTGCACTATTAAGTCTATATCCTGTATTTTTTTATTGTAAAAGTATACTTTCTGCTACACTTTGTAGATTTTTATAAGAGTTGCACACTCTTATACTGAAGGCATACATGTAAATACAACTTAAACTGTTTTATTTTTACCAAGTTCTACTGCCCTGTGAAACTCAGGAAAATTGTATTATTGAATTTCACGATGTTTAAATTATTTTTCTCCAAACACTAAGAATTAGACCCAAGAGAATTGCCTTCAGGTTCATATTAATTTGTTCCATGTATGAACGTGATCAAATACTTATTTTAACTTTTACCTACAGAGTGATCTTTGCACAACCTGCTGGGGTACATTGACTTATAAGTTGTACATCTCTAACCCATGGGACCATGTTAGACTACATTAAAGCTATCAGTGAATTCCATGCCTGGGAAATGGTGTCTGAGCTCCAAGGATTAATAATTATTTGAAAGTTCACAAAGTGTGAAACTGACAACCCCAACAACTTAACAATTAGAAAATACCAAGATAACCTAAGTGTCCCAGTGTGCTATTATTTCTGCCGTATAATGTGAAAATTTCTTTGATAGACTGCAACAACTGTGGGGGATAAAATCTGTTCATAACATAATTACATGATTATTAGGTTAAACACATGCAAAGAATAAAACCATATAGCATGTTTTAATTATTTAACAATGATTTAATAGGACAATGTGATTTCAAGCAGAATTATAGAATCAAAAATTAATTTCAGTGTTCCATCTGAATACCTATATCCATGCAACCACCTAGCAAATTCTGAAAAATTAGACAATGAAAAAATAAATAACATCTTTATGGAAGACATTACTTGCTCAAATATTAGCTTTGGCCATAAATCCTTTAAAAATACATTGATAAATTTTGCATATGATGTATATTTATGCAACTTAAATATTTTTTAAATACCAGATAAAATTAAGTAACTTTATTTTTTATTTATTTATTTATTTTTTTTTTTTTGAGACGGAGTCTGGCTCTGTCCCCCGGGCTGGAGTGCAGTGGCCGGATCTCAGCTCACTGCAAGCTCCGCCTCCCGGGTTCCCGCCATTCTCCTGCCTCAGCCTCCCCACTTTATTTTTATTTATTTGCACAGATGATAGAAATTTTCTATCAAGCATAGCCAAGGCTTAACTCTTGTTTTTTGAAAAAAAAATTTAACTCTAGCTAAATTACTAAATGAAGATTACAAGTTTACAACCTATACTTCTGTGTAGGGATACATCTATTTTAAGAAAATATAAATCAAGAAGATCATTAATTTACCCACATATAAAAGAATAAATTGTCTCAGGAAAGCCTCCACATTAAGTTAAATGGATCTAAATACGACCTCCATAAAACTCAGATAACATATTAACTGTTTTAGATATAGTCATATATTTATGATTATTCATGAGGTAATTTTATTAATAAAAATGCATAAAATTAACTCTCATCCACAAATGCGGGTGATAAAGCTCTGCTAGAAATTTGGCTATGAATATTTCAGTATCATTTTCCCTTGCTAATTTTCTCTTCCTTGTGTTTGAGATAAACGATACATTAACTGTGGAGTCTCTAGTAGATTAGAGTTTCTTACAAAAGACACTTCATTTATCTTGATGATCATACTTTCTTTTCTAATCTATTTGCCCTTGCCTAGATCCTCTCCTGACCCTCACTTTCAATGACAAACTCTATTACCCAATGCGCTTGATGTCATTGTCTTCACTATTTACAGCCCTGACTGAGTAATCTCGCTCTTTGTACTGCTGATGCAAAGTATTACATGTAATGGATATCATAAATTACACCTTAGCATAGACAGATAGAACCAATGCTTTTTTGAATTTTCCAGAATAATTACAGAAATTGACATTCCTCTGCCACTGCTGCAGATAAATAGTGCTTCCACTGTTGTCTCCATAGTCAAATGATTTCTGCCTTCACAAGATCTGACAAGAGGTCCTCAATAAATATTCACTGGGAAGAAAATGTACTGTTATTTGCTGGTGTGTTTGTTTTATATTTTACCAAATAATCAACACTTCTTTATCTTTTTTTTCTACGTCTCAATCATATTAACTGTCATTAGCTCTTTAATCAATACAATGATTATTGCCTGTCTTCAGAATGTAGCCCAGCCCTCAATGAATCCTACAATATTTTGCATGGCACTATGCAAAATGATGTGAAATTTTAAAGCAAACAGAAAAATTCAAGAAATAATGTGGTGCACATAAGAATATGCTTATACACCAGAACATGTGAATTTCAAAAGCCACTTGTTTTTCTTTAAATTTGTTTCATACATCTAAATAATTGCTGAACCTAACATTACGTTTAAGGAAATCTCTCAGATAATTTAGGATATTTGCATATACATTAATAATTTTCAATTGTGAGTTAATTTTATTACTAATTGTTGAAGACTTTCCAAATTTAGGACCTTAAGTTAAAATTGTATAGCATTTTAATTCATCCTTGAAGGATTTCTGAATAAAGCGACCCAAATTATACATTGCATTTTGTCACCTCAATAGAGTTCTAAGAGATTATTTTGCTTGAAATTTTTCTGATGTAAGTAGATAGACTATACACAATATCTCACACTTTATCTAGGAAATCAAACTAGAACTTCAAATTATTTAAGTAGTCTATTTTTTTATAGGTCTTAGAGGAGAAAATTGTGTAGGGCAGCAAGCACTTACTATGGAGGTCATTTATCAGACTAAATAGGCAAAACGTGTTTTCAAAGTGCTTAGTGCTTATTTTAGTTGGCATATATATTCAGACACAATTTAAGAGAAATATGATACACATTCATCTTTTATTCATCAAAGAATAAAAGGTAATTTTTATAATGTTGTTCCTTCAATAAGTAATTTGATCACAGAGAGAGCGAGCAAGAGAGAGAGAGATTGCAGAAGTCAAGACAATTCACTTTCATTGGAAAGGAAAGGAAAAAAATGATTGCCTGATTCAATAATTTTATTCTTTGTCGTTGAAAAAGGTGAATATCATCAAATATTACAGAGTAATGCAGCAAGTGGCTCACCTGGAATAGGTTTTGGTCCTTCTGAAATAATTCAATGACCCTTCAAGTAACCAACATGGAAAAGATGATCAAGATAATTCCTTGCATGAATTTTTAACAGTCTTAACTATTGGACATACATTCATACGACTTCCTAATGAAAGCTACTCTTAAAAATAATATACTTAATTTTCTAATTATAAAGAGATCATAAAAATTTAATTTGGAATCGTGTTTACATTTGGCCAAAATTTTATCTAAATACTGCTACTTAGCGTGGGTCAACTTGGAAGAGAGTGGTAAAACTGAAGATGACAATCACTGCCCACTCACTAATTAGCTAAATGAAACTTCTGTTCTAGGCTTAATATACATAACCGTCACCTGCCCTAGAAGAGAGAATATATCAAATTGTACAAGTCATTTAGCCAATGCATGAATGAGGTTATTGGTATGATGTGCTTAGGAAATAGGCACTAGGCAGGTAGAACTTGGCTAGTTCTGTCACTGACACTAATTAGCACGAGGCTTTAAGGAAGACACTTAATCTTTCTAAGAATCAGTTTCTTAATCTTTCTTTAAAACTTTCACTGGTTTATTACAAAAATTAATTAGATAATGTATATAATGCCCCCAGCATACTACTTAAAATATGTTAAGAACTCAATAAATGGTAGAGATTATTATTGTTTTTGTTATACTACAGTTTTTTTAGTGATTTTTCATTGCTCTACTTTTTCTAAAGCATTAATTCTTACAAGGGTTCATGGTAATTGTTAATAATATAATAAAATTTGTGGATTCTATTACAAAGTAATATTAAATGTGTATACATACATCAAAACACAAATTTGACAAAAATTTAGATAGTATTTAGATCTGTGAATATCTTATGCTATAGCTAAAGAATTCTATTAACATTAGGCTGAGAGCCCCTTATCCCAGAACTCATTTTGACTACAGAAAAGAAGGTAATTAGAATATAAAAGATTTAAATTAATATCCTGAGAAGAGAGTGGAGGACTGCTAAGGTAAGATATCAGAAGACTACTGATAACGCTGAGGAAAGAAAATCATAGACAAAAAGATCATAGGATTAGGAATCAAGTAAGCACAGGCTCATTGTGAATGCTAGGATCTGATTTTAATATGAATATACATATAAACGGCACCTTGAAATTGTATGTTGGTCAGTGGATCCTGGAATAACCAAATGATATACCTGATCAAACATTCCTTCCCATATCCTGAGGAAAATATATATGCATATCAATAACAGAAGTGGTGGGGGAGAGAAGACACTCCTCTGTAATTTACTCTAGGCTTTGGCCACAAATGTTGAAAGAGCATTCTAGTGAGGTAGGCTGGACTAGAATCTTTTACTCATCACTTCCTTCCATGGGGAATGTGTTGCAAGCTTCTGTGACTGCAAGCTGTTTGCTCCAACTACAAATGTCCACCACCTAGGATCATGAATCTTCCCACTGTAGTTCTAGAAAATACATAATCAAAGATGAGCAAGTTGTCAAGAAAATACAAGAAAGAGAAAGTAAGTAAAAGTATTTCTTTCTTAATTCCCAGAGGCTGCTGTTTCAAGAAAACAGATCCATGGATTTCTTAAGTCAGAAATGAATCTCAGATGCAAATATTTATGTACTTAGGATGCTATTTTCTTTTCTTTCATTTTGTTTGTTAGCATTTTCATGATATATTAGAGATGTGGAGATTAAACATTGCTTTGTATTTTCTTGATTCAGCTGGTAGAGAAAAACAACCACACTGGATCTATATGTGCTGATTTTTTCAACCCCTTTGAAACTCTCATCCTTAACAAATTTGACCTTATCTGGGTCCTCAAATTTGTAGAGCTTCACTCATTTCCAGTTGTAAATCACCTTACCCTTGAATCTGACCCAATGTTTTAGCTAAATGAGGAAAGTTAGGGGATAATAAGAAAAGAGGCTTAAATCTGCCTTTAAAAGTACTCTAGTTCATACACTTCTTAGTGACAAGGGCTTAAACAAATATTTTAGCTTCATCCTTTATAAACTGAACAATCAACTACATGTTCTATGCTATTGAGAAGTGACAAAATTAATGAAATCTGACAGAAGGTCAAGCACTAATAACTATTATAACTTTAATCTGACTTTAAAAAATTTTTTTCTTAGTGTGATCATTTCAAATATGAGAACAGATTCTAGATTTCTTAGTGTGATGTTTCAAATATGAGAACAGATTCTAGCGTGGTGGCCAGTAGGTACCATTCCTTACATTTTTAAAGCACAGATACAAAGACTTCATGAATGATGAGGATTGACTGTATATATCCAAATAGATATAGGAATAGATAAAGGCATAAACATGAAAGTAGGTATATATGTGTGTGTGTGCATGTGTAGAAAGACCTGTTCAGGTCTTTTGCCTACACTTAATAAGGTTGCTAGTTTTTTATTGTTAAAATTTAAGATTTCTTTACTCTCAGCAAAGAGAGGAGTCCTGAAAGCAGGTTTCTGCTTGCCCCTTTCACAGTTCAATACAAGGGCTTTTATATATAAACTGATGGGGCTAAGTTCCCTATTCATATAAGGCACAATTTCCTGGTGGCTTCCCCCTATTCCCCCAGTATGCCTACCGGTCCTTAGTCCACTGTGGGCAGATTTAGGCAAGTCCCTTGCACGAGTTCCATTGTTTGCACAAAACATCTGTTGTAAAGCACTTGTTGGGTTAGTCTGAGGTTCTCCAGGGACCCTTCCCTTACTGTCTGCCTAAAGCAAGCTGACTTAACTCCTTTCACTATAAAATATACAGAAAATTTTTATTATTTTGACAATTTGTGAGATATGAACTATTATACCTATTTGTTAGAAGAAGACTCAGTCTCAAAGACATTGAATACTTTGACCAAAAAGTCCTCCAATTAGTTAAAGGGGAAGAGTTTCTATTTATCAAACTGCAAAGCTCATAATATTTTCCACAAACTTTTGAACTTGCCCAATTTAGCATTCCTAAATTATAAACACCTAAAAGTCTCTCAGGTTCTATGTGTATGCACAAGAGTGTGTATGTGTGTGTATTTCATTACTGTTTTAAGTTACAATTCCCTAGTGGCATATGATGTTGAGTGTCTTTTCACATGCTTTTTTGCCATCTGTACATCTTCTTCAGTGAGGTGTCTGTTCAGGTCTTTTGCCTACATTTAATAAGGTTGCTAGTTTTTTATTGTTAAAATTCAAGATTTCTTTGTATGTTTTGGGTAAAAGTACTTTATCAGATGTGTATTTTGCAAATATTTTCTCCCATTCTGTGGCAGGAGTCTATGCTGAAGGATGTGATTAGTAGATGGAGTTTGAAGTCACAGATGAGAAAAGAGGTACATGATGGAATCTCGTCCGGTAGAGGGTGAGTGGGGCAGATGTAGCTCCAAATGTGAGTAGGGAGATGGGAAAACAAAAGCAATGAGAAAGGAGAAGTCTGAAAATGAGTTGGACTGGAAGAGAAAGAGAAATTGAATTTTTAAAATGCTTTTCTTGAAACCTGAATGTCTTTTAAGTATATGAAAAATAACGAAGTACAAAAATAAGATCTTGTCATATTAAACATCTTGCTCAACTAGTATACCTTAGATCTGAAACTTAGGTTTTTCTTGTACTACATTATAATGGCTCTAATGTAAGTCACTATGAATATATGGGTATGAACACATATACACAAATATGAAACATGTATATAAGCGTATATGTACATATATTCGTTCCCCAACTTTTTTTTTTTTTTTGAGACAGAATCTCAGTCTGTCACCCAGGTTGTTGTGCAGTGGCGCGATCTCGGCTCACTGCAACCTTCACCTCCCGGGATCAAGCAATTCTTCCACCTCAGCCTCCTGAGTAGCTAGGAGTACAGGTGTGTGTCACCCCACCCAGCTAATTTTTGTATTTTTAATAGAGACAGGGTTTCATCATATTGGCCAGGCTGGTCTTAAACTCCTGACCTCGTGCTGCCC
This sequence comes from Piliocolobus tephrosceles, assembly GCF_002776525.5. Classification (NCBI taxonomy): domain Eukaryota; kingdom Metazoa; phylum Chordata; class Mammalia; order Primates; family Cercopithecidae; genus Piliocolobus; species Piliocolobus tephrosceles. Next base: position 51,796,286 of record NC_045442.1, on the reverse strand, counting down.
TCCTCGGCCTTTCAAAGTGCTGGGATTACAGGCGTGAGCCACCGTGCCAGGCCCATTCTCCAACTTTTTGATCCAGCATTTACATCATGCTTATTCCAACTTTATGTTTTCACCTTTTTAGTTATTACTAAATGATAGTTCAGAGCCCATTTCCATCATTTGGTTATGCACAACCTTGGAATGCCATATGTTGAAATTATTAAATACATTGGGTTTAAATATAAAAAGTGATTTATATATATATGTATAATTCATAGATGTCATAATGAAAACAGATTATTTTCAATATAATACTAAGAGCAAACTGAATTATAAAATTATACATCCATTTTCTTATTTCAAAAATAACTTCTTTAATAGCTAATAGATCATTAAAAATGTGTTCGTTTTTGAACTCTAGTTATGTACTTTTGATGATTATAATAAACGAAAGAATTCAAATATATTAATTTTAGTGAAAAAAACTATTATACTTTATGACATTGGACTTGCTTAACAAAATTCATATTCAAGTAGTCAATAGGATAAATTCTAAAAGGTAAATATTGGTGTTATTAAACTGTCATAAAGTTAAGAGTGTATTCTTTATTAATCATTAGACATTGAATATAATAGCTTAAAGAAAATGCATAATACATCTGCCATATTCCAAGTTATTCCTCAAAAGAATAGACTAATAGACTAAATAATCATTCCTCCATAGAAAACATAATCCCAAAAGTGCTGAAAAGTGATTACTCAACTAGGAGACTCTTGCTCTGAGATGATTCCTTGTCAGTCAAAAGAGCAATAAGGTTCAAAATATGAAAATCAGTAAATTACAAAATAGTATCAAGGATAAGTTTGAACCCTGAAACTTGTCTATATTTTATAAATACTTTCTTAAAGGTATAAATGAGAATGCAAGTGTCAAAAATATAAATATGGCTTAAAAGCGACCCTAGTAAAGTTGAACTTGCATATCTAAAAACAGGGCAAATAGAGTACGTTATGGAATAGAAATTAAACTCATATCCAAATGTAAATGCTTTGAAAAGTCTTAGTGTATACGAGATCCTCTGATGATCTGTCAGGTGATGAACTGCAACAGAACTCCCACTATAAATTTTCCTACAATTCCTTTTTTGAAAATCCATTCCTGCATTTGCCCTTCAAATTCTCTCATTCTCCCTGATTTTGAATGACACAGTAGACACAGATTAGACTCAGGCCTTTTGTTTTGGTCCATCACAATCCCTTTCTTAAGCTTGAGCAACATTCATGGGCCTGTGTTAGGGCTTCCACTTGTCCCTGTCCCCACTATTGTGCAGCTTCCTAGGCAGTATGGATGGGGGGCAGCATGTTTCCTTCACCTGTGTGTTTCCCTTTCCTGACACCCAGGGTAGTCATCACCCCACACCTCTATACTCTGAACCATGTTGTCAGGCAGTAACCCAGAATAGCCCTGATGGAGTAGCTGTTCTGTCTTTTCTGAGGGCTTTTCAAAACCATGGGTTCTTGCAATTGATGTCCTCTCTTGTCCCTGATTAATGTAGAGGTGGAATCAAATCCTCACAGATTGGTCTTAAGCTATGCTGGAGATAGAATAGACATTCCTTGTAAAAATGGGACCACACTACTTACTAATGCAATGAATTTCTCACCTATTCTCTTTGCTGGTCATCGGTACCTGAAAAGCAAGGGTATGGCCAGCATTCAAAGAGATCACATTTAAGAATGCAGAGATAAAGTAATGACTAAAATGTTAAATAAAAAAACACAGTTGGAAGTTCCTTTCTATGTTTATACAATACAACCCAAAGGGAATATTTAACACGATCTTTTATTTTTAAATTGATATTTTATATGTCCCTGCATGCTTTGGGTTATATTTGCCTTTGTGGTCATCAACAACATAGCAGAGTAACAAATCATGAGAAAAAATCATTGGCAGGCAGCATTCATAAGTGGCACAATGAATGAAGCAGCATCTCGTGTAACAATGTAACCAGCATTAAATAGTGTTGGGAACATTAGGGACAAGAAAATCTATATGGCTCAAATACAAGTAGCCATATTGAAAAGACATGATATGGTGAGTAATAGTGTCATTCTTTTTCTAGACTGTGACATACAAAATTCCTAGAAATCATGCTTTTGTTTTCTTTCTTGCTTGCTTGCTTGCTTGCTCGCTTGCTTTCTTGCTTTCTTGCTTTCTTGCACACCATGGCCTCCCAAAGTGCTGAGATTACAGGAATGAGTCACCGTGCCCAGTCTGCTTGAAGTATTTACCTAGGCTCAGCACTGTGGCTCACACCTATAATCCCAAAACTTTTGGAGGCCAAGGTGGAAGGATCACTTGAGGCCAGCAGTTCAAGACCAGTCTGGGCAACAGAGCAAGACCCCATCTGAAAAAGAAGTTTAGCTAGCAGAAAAAAAATATGCTTTAATCTAATTTTCCCATATTTTATTTTATGAAGTTATAAGAAAAGAATTTTTAAAGGTCTGCCCAAATTTCAGTTGTATGTCTTTGCTTTATAAAATGACAACTGAATTTACACCTTAAGAAAGAAATGTATTATTCATCATGAAAGAAGGTGTGGCTCTACAATATCAGACAGTTATTTGAGAACGCTCACACCTATGTATCGAAAAATCTACCCTATTGTTTTGTCTGTGTTCGAGAACTTCTTTCTTTTAAACAGTATTTTTAATTCACTTCTAAGGAACCAGGCATATATCCTTCAGAACGTGGTTGGTGTAAACAAAATAAAGTATGCATAATGCATATTGCTATGGTTGACACAAGCATTTAAAATGCATCTTGAATTAATATCTATTTGTATGGTGTAAAGCTATGTTCTTTGGATATCTTACTTTAGTAGCCTCAGGGGCCTTTTTATTTCAAGAAAGCTACCTGAATTTAGCCAACCATGATATTTCCATTCAACAGTCATTCACATTTATTGCTTTCTGAGAAAAACAGTACAATTTGTTCAGAATTATTTCTATCAAAAATGCTCATTGTCAAGCATTTTATTCCACCCATGTCTACAAGTATTTTGACAATAATTTATAAAATTGATACGTAGAGATAAAAAAGAAGAATATCTCTCTTTTCAAACCCCTAATTAAATTTAATAAAGCATTTTTTCTTCTTAGGATTCCTGTGCTGACAATGAATATATTGAGCCTACTTCAAACGATTTCGCTATCCCAGCATAAATAATCAAAATCTGAAGCACTAGAATATGGACACCTTAGAAGCTAAATTCAAAATCTTGAGAGATAATATTATAGGCATCTTTCATGTCACTTTTTATGAGCTCATCTTTCAGAGAATTCAATTAGCTGATTTTCTCTGTTGAGAAGCTCAACACCATTGAATCTCTTTTTCAAAATTTCTGTAGATTTATGATAGTCCAAGTAAGAAAATTATACTTTACCAACTGTCAAGTCCTCTATAAGCCTTTAACATGTATAAGATTTCTTCTGTTTATAAGATAATTCTAGGGTGATTTCTCCAGAGACTCTTTCAAAGAAGCAATGGCTTCTATTCTGGGTGTTTCAGTGTGGAAGATTTAAATTCATTTGACAACTATGTAGTTCAGAAGATAAAACAGGGTGATTTTCTGGCTGGCATGCAGTGACAGTTCCCCAATGAACTTCCCCGCAGCAACTATGAGAGTTACTGGCAGCTGTAGAATTTCCCATTTGGTGGAGTAATATTTATTTGAAGATATCTCAAAAAATTTTACTCTTCTATATATTTCAAGGCATAATTTCTTACAATAAAGCTATGAAAAATTTTATAATTTTAAACTATGAAAGGAAGACTAGTAATATGTTTGTTTTAATTTCTGGATGCACTATTTTATTTCATTTATTTATTTTTTTTTTGAGACGGAGTCTCGCTCTGTCACCCAGGATGGAGTGCTGTGACCAGATCTCAGCTCACTGCAAGCTCCGCCTCCCGGGTTTACGCCATTCTCCTGCCTCAGCCTCCCGGGTAGCTGGGACTACAGGCGCCGCCACCTCGCCCGGCTAGTTTTTTGTATTTTTTAGTAGAGACGGGGTTTCACTGTGTTAGCCAGGATGGTCTCGATCTCCTGACCTCGTGATCCGCCCGCCTCGGCCTCCCAAAGTGCTGGGATTACAGGCTTGAGCCACCGCGCCCTGGATGCACTATTTTATAGGGAACAATTATTTGCAATAAGCAGAGTTCCTATTCTGTATAATGAAAGCAAATGTTCCTAAAGCTTCTAACTTCTAGCCTGGAAAGGAAGTACATTAGCATATTACAGAAGTGTTAATGACCTTTAAAAAATAGTTGAATAAACAACATATGTAATTATTCTGTAGGGAAACGCTGCTTAATTAAAATGTGGAGTCATTCTATTAGCATACACACCTGCTGCTCATATGGTTCATTTCTTTCTAAAATAACTTAATTCCTGAAAAAGGATATCTCTCCACCTCACTTCCTTGGGAAATGTCCACTTTGAACTTCTGCTTTGGATTTGTCTATGTTGACTTTAAATACCATGTGTGCGTGTGTGTATGTGTGTATTATATGTGATATATATATGTGTGTGTGTGTGTGTATATATATATGTATGTGTATATATATATATATATATATATATATATATATATATATATATCTCACAGGGAGGACATGGATTTATTATAAAAGTGAACTGACCCTGTGGACTTTATAACTCTGTATTTTCTCAAAATATTCCTTATGGGTCACAGATTTTTTTTTTTTTTTTTTTCCTGAAGAACCCACAGGCAAACTCATTGTCTCTGTCAAAGCAAGAGAAATCTTATTTGTAAAGGCTTCTGACTGGCATAATATCTTTTAGATTTTCATAATCTCAGACTTTCAATCAAAGATATTTTAAAGACCTCATCATTATTGAAAATTTTGTCTATGTTAAAACTAAGCTTATTTTCTGAAAACACATCCAGTTTTCTGCCTTATTCACCTCATATTCCAAAATCAATACAAACACTCAACTGTATTAGCAACAACTAAGAGAGTAATAGAGAGCACTGACTATATACCAGGAACTATATGAAATAACTGTATGTTTATCATTGATCCCAGCTTTATTTTTGGTTAGGGTGTGTGTGTGTGTGTGTGTGTGTGTGTGTGTGCGCGCGTGCACTTTTTATACAATGTAAATATATTCCTTTTTACTATTTTACAATGTATCAACATTTCTCACCCAATTTTGACTACTTTAAATTTCTGTCATGATGATTCCAACTTCAACATTTCAATATTTTAAAAATAAAAAGTTTTACATTTTAATTTTCAACTGAAGTGAACTGTAATAAAGTAAACATAATTTTCCTGCCCAGATAACATTCGCCAATCTAAATAATAATTATTATTATTACACATTAGACACATGTGTGTATGCCTATGTGTGTATATATTCACAATGTATATATTGTTATTGTGTCTAATATTACAAAATAAAAGGTGGAGGTGTCTCTTCCTAATTTCTTAACCCACAACTATTCACTAAATATTTTTGTATGATTGCCTAAAGGGAAAAGTGTGTATATGAGGGTGTTTCCATTTGAGACATTTTTGTTTCTGTATTTACAAG
>NC_045442.1:51758933-51790673 GCF_002776525.5 Piliocolobus tephrosceles | reverse complement strand
ACAAGGTTAATTCATAGTAGAAGGATTGCTAAGTGGAAGGATGTGTGCACTTTAATGCTGACAAATTACCAATTTGTTTTCCACAGAAACTAAGTTGCTCATACCCCCACTAGAAATGAGTAAAAATGGCCATTGTTCTTCCCTTTTAATAACATTATGTATGAGCAAACATTTGGATTTGTCTACATGAACTCCTACCTATGTAACTTTAGGTAGGAGTTAAAAACATTTTATGTGACAGTTGATAAATTATAACTTATTGTTTTATGACTTGATTTTTTTCTTGTATCTTATTTTAAATAACTTAAGCAGTTGCCTTTACATATATTTTGCTCTTTATGTTCTTTGTAGTTCTCAATGATAATAGCTCACATTTATTGAGTACTAATGAATTCTAGTCACTTGTTATAATCACTTTAAATATATTAACTCCTCTTATCCTCATACCTTTACAGTAGAAATCATTCACATTTCCATTTTATAGATGAGAAAACTATGTCATGGAAACATTAGTAAATTCTTCAAGATCACATGATGCCTAAGTAGGTAGTGGAATCAACACTTGCCTCCTTGGGAAAGCAATTTGCCTTATTTTGTAGAATGGCACAGATATTAGTAACCTCTACAAGATTGCCCTTTAGGCATGGTAATGCAAGGATGTACACTTGGCAGAAAGCAGCGTACACCAAGATTATAGACTTAATTCAGGAAACATAATAGAATCTCTAATACTAAAGATAGAAAGCAATAAATGCTTTATTCAGTGTCTCATTTGTAAGTGCGTTAGAGGAGGCAGCCTATGGGAATTTCTGAGACTGTAGTCTAGTATCCTGGTTGAAGTCATGCCCTGTGTAGGATCAAAGTTATTTCCAATATCAAGGTATTATGCCAGGGAAATGTGATCGCTGAAAAGCTCTTGGGCCAGGATGATGTCATCTAATATGAAGGACTGGAATACCCTTCTCATGCAGATATCCAGCAGGGTTGATATGGGTTGTATGTTTTTTCGGCTGCATGGTATTGAAATGAAGATTAACTGATTGTAGAATTTGAAAGTAAGCCCTGGGAGCTCAACTGACAAAATATTTTAAGTCAAGAACTTCCATGGGCACAACTGGCAAAGGTGATGATGGCATCCATGATACTCTTATAATGGGCCAAAGTGCCAGAAACTGACTGGCACAATTAAAGCCCAATTAAGGATACACAAATCTAAAATTGTTCAATGGTGAAAGGATTCATCCAGATGAGTTATGAGAGACTCTTCTGGGAATAAGATTTAAGTTACATGGCCTAATTTTGGTGCATGTTGTCCATAGGTGTCAGGTTGTTGCCAATAAAAGTATCTGAGGCTAGAAATTGGAAGTCCAGAATTAGCCACTAGGCAGGGCCTCTACTTTGGCCAGTTATTATGGGTCTTTTACCTCACTTGTTGGTTCAGTTGATGACAGGCAAGCCAGCAGTGTATTTGGGTTTCAGGGTTTATGTTAGCTAAAGTTGATGGCACATAGGCTTCAGTATTTGCTGTGTTTGGTTAAAACAACATCTTCCACGGAGAGTTTGGACATCTAGATTGCAAACCAGTAAAAACACCCATAATAATAATAAAGCCAACAGTCAACATACTTGTGTGCAGATGAACTTGACAGGCTTTTGTTGTCTGATATTAATTTTATCCAGCATGTATTATTACCAGGAGGAATTTTCAGGTTTTATTATGGCACACAATACTGATTCCATTATTATCTCTGAATGTGATATTCATTTACTAAGTATTGTTTTTTGTTTGTTTGTATTTTTCTCTCTTCTGGGTGGTCTACATGGCTTGTAGGAATGGTTCTAGAGAACTAATTTTAATTTCCTGAAGGAGAGCTAGATGAAAGATCCAACCCTTATGATCTAAACATTGAAGGATTTTGAGTCGTAGAAGTTGAAGTTCAAATGGGTACCATTTTAAATGGACAGGTTCTTGGCCCATTGGACAATCTATGGTTAACAGGTCTCAAGAGAATATTCACAGTTGCTCTGGCCTTCAGCCCTAAAGAAGAGAGGCATGATTGAAAAATCTATTAATAATAAATAAGGAGACATTATTAAAGGGCCTCATACATAATGAGTTTTCATATACATAGAGGTGAGACATATCCAACTTTAAACATAGAAAAGGAAGACGGTTAAGTGTTTAGTTTTTGCTTTTGTTTTTTAAATTGGTATGAGGTGTGAATAGTCAAGGGACCTTGAATTAAGAGAAATTAAAGCCTGATAGACAAGAAGGAGACCTATTGATGGGTCTATCTGCTGGACTAACGTTAAAAGGGAATTGTTTAAGACTACTACAGTTTTAATTAAACCATCTGCCTAAAAGTTGTATTGAATGTCTTTTTCTAAAGCCCAGCACTGTGTATTTTGAGACTTGAAATGTGTACCATGGTTACACTAGGGATAAAGAGGGTAAGGCATCTCTTGCTGATGCTTTGTATTGTGACCTTAGTATATGTAGAAAAAAATGGGACTTTAATTTGTATTTTAGGTATCTATGAGGCAAGAGATCTATAGAATTCTTTATCCTGGAAAGACAAGGATAAAAGGAATAAGCCTTAGACAGTAGACCAAGATTTTGTAAAAAAAAAAAAAAAAAAAAAGAAAGTTCAAATTGGGCCATTTATCGGCTAGGGCATCCAGTGATAAGAAAGCTAATTGTGCTGACCCTTTGGCCTGTTCTTTATCAGTGAAATCCTAGTTAAGGAATAGAGAAAGAAGCAGCATTCTACTGACCACTACCAGTTATAATGGCAGCAATGTCATCTATACAGTCTATGAACTTTCATTGTTATTCACTAATTTATTCAGAAGGTGCTCCTCAGGTAGCCAAGGGATCTAGAAAAGGGGTCATCTCTGTCACACACGTCCGTGTGAAGAGACCACCAAACAGGCTTTGTGTGAGCAGTAAAGCTTTTCAATCACCCAGGTGCAAGTGGGCTGAGTCCGAAAAGAGAGTCAGCGAAGGGAGATAGGGGTGTGGCAGTTTTATAGGATTTGGGTGGGTAGTGAAAAATTACAGTCAAAAGGGGGTTTTCTCTTGTGGGCAGGGAGTGGGGTTTACATGATGCTAAGTCGGGGAGCTTCTGAGATTTATTGTCCAGGAGAAGGAATTTCACAAATTAATGGATCAGCTAAGGTGGGGCAGGAGCCAATCACAATGGTGGAATGTCATCTGTTAAGGAAGGAACCCGCCATTTTCACGTCTTTTGTGATTCTTCAGTTTCTTCAGGCCATCCGGATGTATACATTTAGGCTTGGGCTCAGAGGCCTGATAATCTCCTCTATCCTCTAATATTGGGCTCAGAGGCCTGATAATCTCCTCTATCCTCTAATATTGTGGTATCTGTAAAGGAAGTGAGAAAAGGGGTCACCCACCCTTGCATGTTGAATATGCCAGAGGGCCCAGATTTGGGTCAAACCTGTATGCGGGGAGCCTCAGTAGCTGTGTGGAACTTGTGGGGAGCTGCTTTCATCACCTACGCATAACAGGAAGCTAAGTATGGAGGCTCACAAGCTAAGGGGCTGTTAGGGGCCTTATAACCAGGATAACTTAATGTGTCCAGAAACTTTATTTTAATGGTGTATAATATGGGACTGAGAAGGTCATTTTTATAACAGAATGTCACATGTGTCCATGTGAAGAGACCACCAAACAGGCTTTGTGTCTGCCAAACAGGCTTTGTGTCCGCAACAAGGCTGTTTATTTCACCTGGGTGCAGGCAGGCTGATTCTGAAAAGAGTCAGCGAAGGGAGATGGGGGTGGGGCCGTTTTGTAGGATATGGGTAGGTAAAGGAAAATTACACTCAAAGGGGGTTGTTCTCTGGTGGGCAGGGGTGAGGGGTCACAAGGTGCTCAGTGGAGGAGCCTTTGAGCCAGGATGAGCCAGGAGAAGGAATTCCACAAGGTAATGTCATCAGTTAAGGCAGCAACAGGCCATTTTCACTTCTTTTGTGATTCACTTGCTTCGGGCCATCTGGACGCATATACGTGCAGGTCACAGGGGATATGATGCCTTAGCTTGGGCTCAAAGGCCTGATACAGAAAGAACCTCATGGGCAACTCTTGGCCATCGTAGTTGGTCCAGAGCCTCCAGGAGGCACTGTAACCAAACAAAAGGTTAATTGCTCACCACACGCAGAGTCTGATTAACTAGAGCTAGGTCTGACGTGAAAAAATTGATTGATTCTGAAGCTAGCTTAGGGGAAGAGGCACAAATGTCTTACCTTACAGCTTCACTTTTGGAGCAGATGCAGACAAGGGAGCACTTTGGGAGGCCAAGGTAGGTGGATCACCTGAGGTCAGGAGTTCGAGACCAGCCTGGCCAACATGGAAACCCCATCACTACTAAAAATATAAAAATTAGCTGGGCGTGGTGGTACACGCCTGTAGTCCCAACTACTCAGGCGGCTATAGCAGGAGAATCTCTTGAACCCAGGAGGCACAAGTTGCAGTGAACTGAGATCGCACCACTGTACTCAAGCCTGGGTGACAGAGACTCCATCTCAAAAACAAAACAAAACAAAAAACAAGGCAATGGAGGAAATGAGCAGAACAGCGGGAGGGGAAGGGAGCAGAGGGTGCATGCTAGCTCTGATGCTATATCTACTGTCTGATCCAGCTGCAGACTTCTGGTGCCTTCCTGGGCAAGCTGTTATCTCTGGAGGCAACTCCGCGGAGGGTGAAATTTATGTAGCAGCATGCTTTGGCTTGTAAATCAACTGTTACCTCTGTTCTTGGAGCACATAGTTAGTTGAATTTGCCCTGTAGGGATAGTCTGCTGGAAGGGAGGTCAAAGGCTATATTTGCATTTCTAAAGACTAAATACGAAGTGGGAAACCAGAGGAAAAGAAAGTAAAAAAGAAGAGAAATTATTAAAAAACAAACAAACAAACAAAAAACACTATTTCTTAGAAAAATAGTGGTACTCAGTTACAGCATGAGAGGAAGTCATTAGAACCTGTACGGTGAAGGAGTCTCAAAGGGCACTAACAAAAGTACCTATTGATTTTAATTTGGACAGACTCTAGACCTGTTTTTGGAAGGGGCTCTAGTTAAGGTGTACTGATTAGTAACTTAGTAGTATCAGTGAGATTAAGTAAAATTTCTATGAGTACTACGTTGCCTCCAGTACCCAAATAGGGCCAAAAGATGTTATCTTTGTAGGTCCTTAATAAGCGTGTCAAACGAATCTCCTCAGAGGAGGATGTCTTCAATGTAATCTCATACCTATGTTCCTAGAGAAAGGGGATATAATTAAGATACTGTCTGCAAAGGTGGTGTGTGATGGCAAAGCAGTTGAGGTCCCTCCTGGATAATCTAGCAAAGTGTGTCATGTCTCTTTGGAGATGAAGGAAAACTGTGGCTGAGAGGCTGCTGAAAAAGGCACTTAATAGAATACGTTAGCTAAATCTAAAACGGCAAATATTTACCTGTTGCTGATAGAATGAAATTAATAATTTTAATGATGTTGGGCATTGGACATGAGGGTTTAATAGATGGCACCATGGCTTTAGGTTGCATTAATCCATGATGAGATGCAATTTCTTCATTTCAGGTTTCCCAACAGGCAAAATTGGGCTGTCAAATGAAGTAGTAGTGAGAATAATCACCTGTTTATTATTTCTAAAATAACACATTTTAATCCTTGAAGGAAGTCCCTGTTTTAACTTATATTTTGCCATTTTAACTATTTTTAATTGGGAGCTCATGGAGTCCCATTTTATCAAGCCAATTTCTAAGTACCAAAGGCAATTTTATTTTAATTTATTACTTGTTGTATCAGCGTATGCCTATTATGTGGTATTTTGGGGGCAAAAGGTAATATGATTATGGTAAATTTAGGAAAGACTACAGGTAATGCGAGGCATAGCTCCTTTTTTTCTATCTAATATTTAGTTATTCCCCTAAGTTATAGTGTAGCAGGACGAGCCACAGACACAACTCCTCAGACACTGAGTTGAAGAAGGATTGGGGGTTTATTTGACTGGGGGCATTGGCAAGACTCCTGTCTCAAGAACCGAACTCCCTGACTGAGCAATTCCTGTCCCTTTTAAGGGCTCACAACTCTAAGGGGGTGCATGTGAGGGGGTCGTGATTGATTGAGCAAGCAGGGGGTACGTAACTAGGGACTGCATGCCCCAGTACTTAGATTGGAACAAAACAGGATAGGGATTTTCACAGTGCATTTCTATACAATGTCTGTAATCTATAGACATAGGCAGAGAGGAAAAGGGGTCCTTGGAAAGTTTTTTTTTATTTAAAGGCGATCCAGAAATGTTTCTTCTCTAGCAGGAAAACTCTGGCTCTTAGAGTGGGGAGGGCAAGCTTTGATATGCAAATACAAGCCATTAGAAACTGGGTCCACTTAAACATGGTGATTCCTGCCTTCTTCTTCTTGCCCTTGCCCCTACATGTGCCTGTACATGGCTGCCCCCACATATCCCCACGTGTATAGAACAACATGGTGCCCTGTATTTGCATATTAAAAGGCTAGGGTGGGAGGGCCAGTTTTTGGTGGGCTACATGAATGACATGCCTGGTCAAATACCCTGAGCACTATGCAAATCAGACGCCAACTCCTCCAGCCCCCTCATCTCCTTTAATAAGAAGCCACTTTTCCGCCGCACACAGGGTTTTCTTTTTGTTCTAATCCCAACACTCCTCCTCCCCTGCCCCCGTCTCTGTACGAGGGAGCTCTTTTCTTTTCCCTTCCTTCTTTCTTGCCTAGTAAACTCTCCGTTCCTTAAAACCACTACACGTGTGTCCATGTTATTTTATCCAATTTGGCACGAGGCTAAGGACCCTGGTGTTCCTCCACTCATCGGAGCTATATCAACGATATGTGGTGGTACTCACTAAGGCTCAAGCACACTGGCTAGAGATATTGAATTACCTAAGCATTTGCTTAACTTAATAAGTTATTGGTGGGGGGGTGGGGGCGGTGTAGGGCATAGGTCCTTTGCAGGATGGGATGAGACATTCATCTTTGTGCAGAAGTTCTATTGGATTAAACTTTGAGCTACTGGCTTCCAAGAGTGCAACCCAAGATATCTTTGAATGTGTAAGGAGTATGAAGTTTTCAAGTGATGGTTGTAAGATTTGCCCTCAGAGAAGATGGGTAATAACACAGCCTTTATATGAGCAACGCAAAATCATATATCAGGAAGTGATTATCTCTCTCAATTTTAGAGTCATACTTGTGTCCCCTTGATTCATAACCACCAGAGACAAACCGGAGATAAACATTTTTACAGTTTAAAATAGGACAAAACCATATGGCGGACACAGAAACACAGAAGTCTTCATCCTAGGGGATATGGCTCAGGCTTTGGCTTCTGTTTCTTAAGAGGGTGCTCACACCTGGGACTTTCTACTCTCAGAAAATCATTCAATAAAACTATGCCATATGTATTGTTATTACTGTGGGATTTATGTCACCAAAGCATTTGGGTAAGGTTAAGATAAGGAAATAACAGCACACAACAGCAAGCATAATGTGCTAAGTATAATTTTGCCAACAAGCAGTGTTTCTGTTCTGTGTTGCATCAGAAGATGTTTGAAGCCAATTAATAAGGCATGAGCAATTCCCCAAAGAAGTTATTCAGTAGTCAATAGGGATGACGCAGCCCTCCTACTCTCAGCACCAATTGTTTTATGTGATATGAAGATGTTTTTGATGGGGGAACACAACACACTGACAGGAAGATGAAAGGCAACATTCACGGTTGCTTGTGGTGCCAAGTGAGAAAGCTGTCAGGCAGAACCATACAGGGACGAGCAAGCTGTAGCTTTAGCAGGTAGTTTATGTATGGCAAATTGGGTGGGATTAGCTAGGTTCCACAGGCTTCTTGTAGATTGGCTAATTGAAATAATTTTGGTGGACTCTGAGGCATAGGGACTATCCCTCATTGTCTAGTCCCTGGCACTGGGGCAATGAGGATGGGTGCCTAGTGACCCTTGAATATGATATACCAATAAGGGACACTGCTAGGGTATGGATTTTACCAGATGCTCAAAAGGGTGAACTGACAAACTTGTAAACTGGGACAAGAAAGCATCATTTAAAAAAAAAAAAAAAAAGCAAACTATATTCCAGGTTATATAACGTAAAGAAATGCAATACACTTAGCAATACCAGCACAATGTACATAGATGAAAGCAAAGCTATATGGGCTGAGGAAATAACTTTGAGTGCTAATTCCTATCCACAAGAACAATGCAGAGAAATAACAAATAAAAAGTTTGACATAACAAATACTGTGTGTATATGTGTTTGTGTATTTGTGCACACACATGTAGTATTTAAGATGGATATATAAGCCTTATAACAGTAATTTATAAAATAACTAAAAATATAGTGAAAATAACTAAACTATAAGATGTTATATTAGAAAAAAGTTATTACACACAAAAAAAGCAGCAAGAAGCTTTAGAGAGAAGAATGCTATAAGACAGAAAACAAGTTAGAATGGCAGACATAATTCAATTATATAAATAAAATCTAAATATGAATGGATCAAATAATCCTATCATTAAAAAATTGTTGGACTGAATGCAAAACAAAAATAAAAAACAGGTCGAACTATATTCTGCTGGCAGGAGAAACTTTAGATTTAAAAATGCAAATAGATTGAGAATAAAGGAATAAAAAGGATATATTATGTGATTACATAAGAAGGCTGAAATGTATACATAATACTATCATCAGACAAAATAGTCTTTTGTTATGGACTGAATCTCTGCATCCCCCTCAAACTAACATGTTGAAATCTTAATCTCCCTATGATCATTTTAGGAGGTGGGTCCTTTGGGAGATGATTAGGTCCTGAGGTTAGGATACTCATGAGTGGGATTGTAAGAGGCAAAAGAAAGCTTGTTTCCCCTCTTTCTACTTTCCAAGAATGTGCAAGGTATTTCAAAGAGGTGGTAAGCCATTGCGGCTTGTTGGTTTCACCTGTGAGGTTACTTTTGGTAAAGTTTAAAGGCCAGAAATATTGGCCATTTGGTATGACAATAGTCAGATAGTAAGAGATTTAAAATAATTTTTTAAAAAGTGCACTATGGTTAAATGTCAGCTTAACTGAAAGCAGGTATTCAAGCTCTAATAGCTTGGGATTCTTTCAGAAAAACAGAGGAGGCACTACAGACCCTGTTTTGAGAAAAACATCTGTTTCCCTCAAGAAACCCTAGAACTGGGAGGTGGATAGATCCCTCTCAAAATCCAAAGCTAAATATATTTTTAGGGATGGCAAATGGCAGTTATTGAGGGATACTCAGCTCTTTGCATGTTTGGACTAAAAAAGCTTACGGATGCTCTTAGTTATGTGTAAGGTATGACAATGTCACCACCCTGCACTGAGAGATGAGATTCCCACAGGAGATGGGAGAGTTACAAAATAGGCTGACTGGCTTTGGGTTTCCTTGCAGCAAAAGCACAGTAAAAGCATTGTACTGTCTTCTCCCTTATCATTTCCCTGTTTTTTTTTTTTTTTTTTTCTAAATCTAAGATCAGATATTAAAATGGGACTCATAATTTTGGAGACCTGTTTTTGCCTTCTCGCTGTGCCTGCTTGTTAGTCCCTAGAAACTACATGTTTTCCTGCTCCTGTTCCTCCAAGGACTCCACCCTAAAACCAGTAGTCCAATTAAGAAATTTAAAAACTGGCAAATGAAAAATCCTACAACTTCTGGATCTTCTTCCGTCCATCTGTGTAGTTATATATGTACTAGTGTATGATGTTTATATAAATAACTCTAATTAGTTGGCTTTAAAAAATAAGCACTTAGAGTATTTTGAAAAAAGCTATGATGCCTTTTAGTTCACGTGATGTCAATAATCTTTGGGAAACAAAGTTTTAAGATTATTGGCAAAATAAAGACATTGGTCTAAATTAGGCAGGTCAGATGTTACATTTGCTAAATGCTTTAAGGATATAAACTGTTACTTTGGCTTTTGAAAATTGTTAAACTTGCCTGGTTTACAGCTAGGTAAGGACTGGGGATATGTGGAGTTAGCCACACTCCTAGCTATATTGGATAGAGTTGGACCTTATCTATCTGAACTTCTGTTGGGTGCCCTAGGGTCCACGACTAGCACATAATTAAAATAACTTATTAAATCTTTCACCAAAATTTAAAATTGCTAAAAGTTACCATCATCACATGTAATTGAGACTATTGAAAAAAAGAACAGTCTTACATGGAAGGTGTATAAGGAAAATAAAATATGATTTTAGTTAAATATTATAAAAAGGCATTTAAAAATATCATAAACTAGGCATTTACCTAGTTTAGAGCGTTAAAGGACTGTTTTAAATTAGATAAGATAAAGCTAAATGTTTAAACAAACTGTGGAAGGTTTGTAAAATATTAATCCTGTAAAAGAAATTTTGCAAGTGAAGATATTGACTAAATTTTAAGGTACATTACTCAGTTTTTCCATGAATTGAACATTGAAATAAAAGCACAACAGGATTTTCTTCGAGCACTGATTTGCTTCCTAAGAAAAATTTGTAAAGGGTTATAAAAGGGTTATGAGAATCTCACTTTATGGTAAAACTGATTAAGATTTAATCAAGTTGTTTATAAAGTTTTATTAGAACTGGGGTTGACATAAATAATACACTAATGCAAAGGTGAAGATTGGCTTTCAGTCTCAAACAAAATTTTCATGTAATATTAAAGAATAATAAAAGATTTTTGTTTGCTTTTTGAATAAACTACAGAAGAAAAGGGAGAAATGCAAGAGACAATTGTTTGGAAAGCTAAGTCTTCCCTTTATCAATGCGTAAAGGTTTCTCCCTTTTTAAATATTTTTGAGTCAACTTTTTGGCTAAGTGAATAACTTATGATGACCTTGAATTCTATTTCATAATAATATTAAGTGTTTTTCACCCTTATCATATTTGATAAGCTTCCAAAAATCAAATTTCACTTCAAAATCATATTTTCTGACCTTTAATTTTGGGATGCTACAGAGGAACCCTGAAGCATCCAAAAGAGAGGTAAACAGAATTATTTGGCACATTTTGTTACATGGGAAGCATTGTCAAAATAAAAGATAATGCTTAACCTTCTGCAGGTTATATTTTAGTGAATAATACTAATTTATGTTCCAAAATTGTATGGAATTTCTAAAATTCTAATACATCTAAGTATATGCCATTAATTATACTTATGGCTACAATGTAGTTATTATTGGCCAAAGAAATAACCAAATTTCCTTGCCAATTATGTCTTTAACTACAAAATTTTAAAGTCATTTCTACAGTTAATTGCTTAATGCTGATGCAGTTCCTGAAAACTTCACACACACATAAAATCCTAGAATATTTGTTTTGATATACCTTTTGAATAAACTCTATGGTCTAAGTCAAATTACTTATGATAACCCATCAGTTATGAGTGCTATGTACCTAAGTTAGAAAAATGTCTGGTATTCGGGAGGGCATCAGTCCAGTGCTAAGCATGGACTTATGGAGAACTGGGATACTGCCTTGTCCTTCTTGAGTCCTTAAAGCTTTTGTTATGAAAGGTTCTGCATCCCATGACTCACCATAGAAAAGATAAAATAATCCAAATTAAATATATATTGGTGTGTTAATTTATAAGTTGCTAAAATAGTTAATGACCAACGTTTGCTTTATCAAACTCATATTTTTGAGAAAATAATCTAAGCTTCAGGTATATTTTGCTACCTGATGCACCATTAAAACATTTATAGAGGAATTTCATTCAATTGTCACTTCCAGTGCATTTTTTTCTGGTTGTATAAAAGCTTTCCCATGCAAGAGAGCTAACGTTATTGTTATGGGATCCTTGGGGATATTGCTTTTCTGGCTGGAAACCTCTGTGGCTGGTGGTGCCTTTGCCCCAGTTTGCCTAGGCCCACTGGGTCTGCTCAGCTCCCACTACTAGCCTGGATTCCATGCTTCCAAAGAGACCGGAGTGGAGTAGTGAAGGATGTGTAAGCCAGTGAGTGTGGGGTCTGGCCACTGCACACAGTTAGGCACACCAGCTGGTGCAGCTGGGACAGGCAGCTCCAGATGCCAGCATGCATGTTAGCTCACTCCAAGGCTTTGGCTGGACCAGACACATCACAAGCAGCTTCCATGGCTGGTACAAGGGAATACAGTTGTGCCTGGAAGCTTGCAGACTCCAGGATCCACAGGGTCCCATAGCAGGAGTCACAGCTCTGGCCTGGGGGACTCCCAGGTCTGGATTCCCATAGAGTCACAGCTCTTGTTTCTCTTCTCTCTTCTTGTCACCCACATGGTGAGCAAGGGGCGTGTTTCAGCCCTGTTTGTGTTACAGCATTTTTAGCCCTGTTCTTTGGCAGGTCCCAAGTTCTTGGTCCTCTAAGAAGTTTTTGGCCTCCAGGAAGAATGAGGTATACAGACAAGTGGAGGGTGAGCAAAGAGGAGCAATACTGAGTGACAGAACAACTCAGAGGATGTCCTGGAGTGGGTACCTCCATTCTGCAGCTGGGCATCCCAACATCTGCATCTCTCAGAAGTGATGAGGCCCTGGAGTGGGTAGTTGCTCTCTGCAGTTAGTCATCCCAATGTCTGCTCAGTTCTGGCTGAGCCTGAGCCTTATGGGTCTCACAAGGAGGGAAATTGCACACTGATTGGTCCATGAGAGGCCATAGGTGGCCCCAGAAAAGGCATCACAAGTTTACACTCTGGTCCATGGGACTGGCAGCCCAGACCCCAGCCTTCGTGCCCTCTCTGGCCTGAAAGTAGGGCCTCACCAAGGACCCGCCCGCTTCTGTGTGGGAGCCTATCTCCTGCTGCATGGCACCCAGGATATATGTGCCAAGGAAAGCCCGAAGGTCAGTGCCAAGCTGCCCTCAGCAACTCCTCGGCTTCCCTCCCATGCTCATCAGTGCCCAAAGTCTGGGCAGGGGCCAGAGGCAGCATGATACTAGTGTGTCAGCACTGCCCCAAGCATGTGCACACCCACCAGGCTGCAACAGCACCTGCAATAGCACCTGGGCCTACCGCCAACCTTGCTCCAAGGTCAGAGCAGGTGTCAAGAGTGGGGAGGAGCCAGGCAGTGGGAGCAGAAGATACCTCCAAGCCTTCAAGTTCCTGGGGGTTTTTACCATGGCCCCAAGATTGTAGAGATGCCTGGCTCTGAAGCCATGGCTTGGGCATCTGTAGCTGCATCTTGAAGGACAGGTCTCCTGCCTGCTCCATGGAGTGGGAGGCCCAGATCTGCAGCCACTACTTGGGCTGCTGCAGCTGTTCCCAGGAAACTCCAATTCCACCAACTCAGAAGGGGCATAGTTCCCACTTGTCTCCAGCTCCTGGCCATGTTTCTCTGCTGTAGCTGATGTGATGGCACTGGCTGCTCCAGTAGGGGTACTGCTGCCATCATTATAACAGTAGATTATTATACTACACTGTATTTTTACCAGGTAAAGTAAGGTTTCTATGGTTCACTGAGAATAATCAACCCCTTCACAAACTACAACCTGAAGATGGATCTTCTCAGAACATCAAAGGAAGACTGTCATTCTCATTTACATTACAGCAAAACTTTGGGACCTTGAACCTTGGGTTCATAATCTCATAACTGAGAAGGCTCCCTTTACACTCTTAGAACTGTACACCCATTGGAATCCTTAGGGTAAAGCTAACCAGGGGGGTTTCTCCCCAGAAGAAGATGGCACCCTTGATGTGAAGAGGTTTTCCCAAGATCAGGGATCAAGACTTCTCTACTATCATGAGACTCTTATCTTTGATTATTTTTCCCTTGCTTATGCTTCTATAAACAATATAAGTGAAAGAGGTCCTCTTGTGTGTGCTTATGGGGTATAATTTTATTTGTGAAGAATTTTACAGCCAGTCTTATACATAGATAAACTCATACCTTAATAGACAAAAATGAAGGCCCAATGTAGATAAGAAACATTAATGGTACATATGTTGCCTCATAATCAGTCAGAAACAAAACATTGATTTACTCCTCTTAACTCACATCATGGATTAAGGAGAACATTGCTGAGAGGCTTTCATTCTTCTAAAAGGGCATCATTTGTTAGGTCCTTTTTCTGTGGTTTGGAATAAAAGAGTCAATGATTAAAAATGTATCCCTCATGATAGGCTCTAAGGCAGATTCTATTGTAAAGGCTTTGGTTACACAACAGACTTTAAATTCTCTTGTGAAAGTAATGCTAAATAATAGAATTTCTCTGGATTAGTTACTGGCTAAACAGAAGTATCTGTACAGCTGCTGGCACTTATGTCCTATGGAGAAAATGTCACCTATTATAGAGATTGTGTTGTAGGGGATTAATGAAGAGACTTCTTAGTTAAGTGAGTAGACTCTTTATGTGGCTCATTCTTTGACCTTTTTAATTTTAGGTGGTTTGGTTCATGGGCACCCCGGTAAGGAGCATACTCCAAACTCTTGGTATTATCCTCCCGATAGTTATAATAATACTCCCCCTGGTGTGCTGTGTTCTCTCAAAAGTTGTAAATGTTTGCATATAGCCACCTCTAAAATGTCAAATAATCTCTCTAACTAGAATGACAAGAGCTGAAAGAAATGTGCAGCCATGAAGACACCATAACTTATGAATGACACGATGAGACCAGAAACCCAAAATGATGGTAACTGAGAGTGGTGCTAAGGCCCTAAGTTTTGGTCACACCCTCCCCTAAGTGAGAACCTGACCAAAAAAAGGGGGATTCTTTTAAACAAAATGATGGGAGGCCATTGTGTTGGACTGAGCTCATGCGCTAGGCCCCACCAGACCAAACCAAACAAAAATGGAGTCACTTGTGCTAAATGTAACATAACCAAACTGTGTTTGATTATGATTTTCCAATCATTCATTACTCAAACTACTTTAAATTTAATTCAGTTGAAATTTTTCCCTTAATAACAATAGAATCAATGTAACAATCTGTCTTCAAAAGTAGGAAAGCATGTTACTTCTATAGGAGAAATCAAGACATCTGTAATGGTAAGCCAGAACCATCACTGCAAACAGGAAGATGTATATTTAATTCACCCTATATTTGGCTTTAAATATATATATATATATATAAAGGAAGAGCAAAAAGGAAAACACATTTTAACCAGCTTCTGCACTTACTCCTTTATCACATTTTTTTACTTAGCTCAGATTTAGAATAATGTGAATAGTTCATGAGTTCAAATGTTCTCCCAAGTTCAGTTAACAATGCCAGCTTGAGGTTGCTGATACACACTTAATAAAATGTGCTCATATTTTATAAAATTAATATTATTAATAATTACTTCATAAACCCTCCACTCTTTCCCATTTTTGTGATAAGCAAATCTCCTCTTTTTATAAGGCTCAGATTGGAGGGTTTATGCCATATTTATTTTAATACGCTGACTTTATGAAGATATCCTGAGAGTTCTAGAATTTTTTACATCAACATTATTCAGATTGATTTATCATGAATGTCATTCTCTCTCCTTTTTTTCATTTGTAATTGTTTATTAGGACTTGTTATGTGCCAGACATTTTGCTATTAACTTTATAAGCAGTGTTCCACATAATCCTCAAAATACTCTATGAGGACTTTTTGTTATTTATTCTCTTTTATAGGCAAGAGAATCTAAATCTCAGGGAGGTTCATTACCTGTTCCAATGTTACAGAAGAGAAAGGTGATGAAACTGGGATTTTATTTGATCTAGGCGATCTGACATCAGCTCTCACATTTAATCTCATCCCAATTTCGTCTCTATTTCTTTTCAGCTGATCATGATTTCATTTGTATGATTGATTTTGCCTCACTGAGCCAAATTATACTAGCACATTATTAGATTAGAATAACTTAATCACTTTACTTGACAAAAAACAAAACAAATCAATTAAACAACTGCATTGATGAGAGAAAGGAGCTGTTTTAGGCATAATGTAGTCTAGCAGTTTTTTAAGTGTGATCAACAGACCAACAGCATCCACATTATACACAAACATATTAGAAATGCAAATTCTTGGTTACTAAGGAAACAGCAATCTGTGTTTTAACATGTCTTTTAAGGGAATTTTAAATTCTAACATGTATTAACCACTGCCACAATCAAGGGGTCAGCAAATTAGTGAACATAAGTCAAGTTTAGGCACCTCCTATTTGTTTGCTTTTTAAATTTTAATATGATATACATACATCATTTAAAAATTTTTAAGTGGGCAAGTCTGTAGTAGTAATTACATGCTAAATGTATAACCATCAGAACTATCTGTTTCTAAAATTAGTTCATCACTCCAAAAATCTATACTCATAAAACAATAACACCTATTTAACCCTCCCCTCACATCCTACTAATCACTAATAACTTTCTGTCTCTATGAATCTGTCCATTCTAAATATTTCATATATTTGGAATCATACAATATTTGTCCTTTTGAGTCTGGCTTATTTCACTTAGAAAATGTTTTCAAGGTTCACACTGCTGTAGCATGTATCAAAACTCATTCTTTTGTACGGCTGAAAAATAATCCTTTGTATTTATGTACAACATTTTGTTCATCTATTAGTCTATTAAGGATTCATCTGCTAGGGTTTTTCTGTTATGACTATCGTAAAACAATGCTGTGGTAAACACTGGTGTACAAGGATCTGTTTGAGTCACTCTTGAATTATTTTGAGTATGTACCAAGAAGTGGAATTATTCTATTTTAGCTTTTTGAGGAACCTCCAAATTGATTTCCACAGTAAGTGTGCAATTTGATAGTCCCATCACGAATGTAAGTGTCTAACTTTATCCACATCTTGGCCAACCCTTGCTCCTCCCCCTGCCTTCTTTCTCTCTCTCTCTCTTTTTCATTACAGTCATCCTAATAGTTGCAAAGAAGGCTGGGCATGGTGGCTTATACCTGTACTACCAGCACTTTGGGAGGCTGGGGTGGGCGGATCACCTGAGATCAGAAGTTTGAGACCAGCCTGGCCAACACGGTAAAACCCCATCTCTACCAAAAATACAAAAACAAAAACAAAACAAAAAGACACCCAGTTGCAGTAGTGTGTGCCTGTAGTCCTAGTTACTTGGGAGGCTGAGGCAGGAGAATTGTTTGAATCCAGGAGGAGGCGGCTGCAGTAAGCCGATATCATGCCACTGCATTCCAGCCTGGGTGACAGAGTGAGACCCTATCTAAAAAAAAAAAAAAAAAAAAAAAAAAATTTTGCGAAGTAGTGAAACAGTATCTCACTTATGGTTTTGATTTGTATTTCTTGAAGACTAATGATGTTAACTAACTTTTTATGCACTTGTTGGCTGTTTGTACATTCTCTGAAAATGTCTATACCAGTTGTTTGCCCATTTTAAAAATAGGTTTTTTAGTTTAATTAAGTCCTAGCAATTTATCTTTATATTGCATTTGCTTTTAGGTTCTTGGTCATGAAATCCTTGCCTAAGCCAATGTCTAGAAGGGTTTTTCCAATGGTGTCTCCTAGAATTTTTACAGTTTCAGATCTTAGATTTAAGTGTTTAATCCATCTTGAGTTGATTTTTCTGTAAGTTGAGAGAGGGAGATCCAATTTCATTCTCCTACATGTGGCTAGCCAATTATCTCAGCACTATTTGTTGAAGAGGGTGTCCTTTCCCCACTTTATGTTTTTGTGTACTTTGTTGAAGAATAGTTGATATTGTAAGTATTTTGGTTTATTTCTTGGTTCTCTATTCTGTTCCATTGGTTTAAATGCCTATTTTTATACCAGAGCTTTTGCAAGGCAAAAGGAACAGTCAGCAGAGTGAACAGACAGTCCACAGAGTGATAAAAAATATTCACAGTGTATACATCTGACAAAGGATTAATATCCAGAATCTACAATGAACTCAAACAAATCAACAAGAAAAAACAATCCCATCAAAAGGTGGACTAAAGGCATGAACAGACAATTCTCAAAAGAAGATATACAAATGGCCAACAAACATATAAAAAAATGCTCAACATCACTGATGATCAGGGAAATACAAATCAAAACCACAATGCCATACCACCTTACTCCTGCAAAAAAAAAAAAAAAAAAAAAGCAGATATTGGCATGGCTGTGGTGAAAAGGGAACACTTCTACGCTGCTGGTGGGAATGTAAACTAGTACAATCACTATGGATAACAGTGTGGAGATTTCTTAAAGAACTAAAAGTAGGACTACTATTTGATCCAGCAATCTCACTACTGGGTATCTACCCAGAGGAAAATAAGTCATTATACAAAAAAATACTTGCACACGCATGTTTATAGCAGCACAATTTTGCAATAGCAAAAACGTGGAACCAACCCAAGTGCCCATCAATCAATGAATGGATTAAGAAACTGTGATATATATTTATTGTATATGTGTGTACACACACACACACACACACAATGGAATACTTCGCAGCCATAAAAAGGAATGAATTCATGGCATTCACAGCAACCTGGATGAGAGTGAAGACTATTACTCTGAGTGAAGTAACTCAGGAATGGAAAACCAAAGATCGTATGTTTTCACTCATAAGTAGAAGCTAAGCTATGAGGATACAAAGGCATAAGAATGACACAGTGGACTTTGGGGATTCAGGAAAAGGGTTGGGGGTGGGTGAGGAATAAAAGACTATAAATAACATGTTATGTATACTGTCCGGGTGATGAGTGCACCAAAATTTCACAAATCACCACTAAAGAACTTACTCGTCTAACCAAATACCACCTGTTCCCCAATAAACTTTGGAAATTAAAAAATAATCTCTTTGTCTTCTGTTGTTGAGTTATGAACATGCTTTATATATTTTGTATATTAAATCCTTATGAGACATATGATTCACAAATATTTTCTTCCATTCCATAGGCTGTCTTTCAGTTTCTTCATAATGTCCTTTGATGAACCAATGTTTTTAATTTTGATAAAGTTCAACTTATTTTTTGTTATTGTTGTAGTATTTTTGGTGTCATATTTAATAATCTATTGCCAAATCCCAGTTCATAAAGATTTATCTCTAAGAGTATCATGGTTTTCACTTTCATATCTGAGTCGTTGATTCATTTTGAATGAATTTTTGTATATAATATGAGTAAATATTTTATATGTGGTGGGAGTTAATTTTTGTACATGGGATGAAGTCTAATCTTAATTTTCATGTGGAAATCCAGTTGTTCTAACATGATTTGTTGAAGATATTTCATTGTCCGTTGAATAGACTTGACAGGCTTGTTGAAAATAAATTTGCCATAAACATATGGGTTTATTTATGGATTCAATTCTATTCCACTTATCTGTATGTCTATCCCTATGCCAGTTCCACACTGTTTTAATTACTGTAGCTTTTTGGTAAGTTTTGAAATAGCAGAGTGTGAATCCACCAACTTTGTCTTTTTTGTTTTTTAGGATTTCCATGTACAATTCCAGGAATTTGAGAACTCTCATTTCTGTTTCAGTAAAATGTCTGTTGGAATTTTGCTAAATATTGTATTGACTCTTCAGATAGCTTTGGTAGTTCTGCTGTTTTAGCACAATTAATTTTTCTTCAAATCCATAAACATCAGGTTGCTTTCAATTTGTTTAGAACTTCTTTGATTTCTTTCAGTGATACTTTGCTGTTTTCAGTGTACAAGTTTTCACATTCTTTATTAAATTTATTCTTAGGTATTTTGTTCTTTTAGATACTATCATAAATGGAATTTGTTTCCTAATTTTGTTTTTGGATTATTTGTTTTTAGCATATAGAGACACGAATGAATCTTGTGTTTTGACCATATAATTTGTTGAGTTTTTTATTAGATCTAGTAGATGTCTGATAGAATTTTCATATTTTCTACATATAGAATCATATAATCTGAAAAGAGAAATAGTTTATTCCTTTCTTTACAGTTTGGATGCCTCTTATTTGTCTTTCTTGCTAATTGCTCTGCTAGAAGTTGCAATGTTCACTAGTGATTTAAGCAGACATCCTTGTCTTCTTCATAATGTTAAAGGAAAGTGTTCAGTCTTTCACCACTGAATACATTGTTAGCTGAGGGTATTTTATAAATGTCTTTTATTAGGTTAAGGAATTCCCTTCCATATGCTCAGTGACTTTTATCATGCAGATGTATAGAATTTTGTCAAATGCTATTTCTGTGTCAAATGAATTGACCTCTTTTTTTCTTCTTCGCTGTATTACATCGGTAATGTCAATGTGCTGCTTTACATTGATTGATTTTATGTTGAACTACACTTACACTTATGAGATAAATTCTTCTTGGTCATAGGGCATAATTCTGTTTAGCAATTTGGTTTGCTAGTATTTGGTAAAGGTTTTTGCATCTATATGTGTAAAGAATAATCTCCTGTAATTTTCTTTACTTGTGATCTCTTCATCTGAATTCACACAAAGGGAAATGCTTGCCTCATAGAATGAATTAATAAGTAATATCTCCATTTCTGATTTTGGAAAGTGTGTCAAACAGTTGTTGCCAGTTCTTCTCTAAATGTATCCTAGAAGTCACCAGTAAACCATCTGGTATTAGAATGTTCTTGATTGGGAGGTTTGTTACTACAAATTCAGTTTCTTTACATGTTATTGGTCTGTTGACATACATTTTTTATTTCTTGTTGAGTGAGCTTCGGCAATTTGTGTGTTTCCAGAAAATTCATCAATTTCATCTGGATTATCTAGTTTGTGGCCTAATTTGATCATGTTTTTATAATCATTTTTATTTCTATAAGGTCAGTAGTAATAACCCTAATTTTATTTCTGATTTCAGTTATTTATTATCACTTTTATTCTTTATCAGTATAGCTTAATTTGTCAATTTTGTCAATTTTTTTTAATAGAATCAGCTTTTGGTTTTATTATTTCTTTATCTATAATTCTTGTCCTGTATTTTATTTATTTCCATTTTAATTATTATTATTTCCTCTCTTCTACTTGTGTTTAGTTTGCTCTTCTTTTCTGGCTCACAAAAGTCTGAAGTTATGTTATTGATTTAAGATCTTTTGTACATTTTTTAACGTAGACTCTTACAACTATACATTTTCATCTAAGCACCGCTTTTGCTTCATCTCATAAGTTTAGTATGTTGTGTTGTTATTACTTATCTTAAGGTATTTATAATTTCCCTTCTTTGACCCATTGCTTGAAAAGGTGCCCATGGTTTAATTGTCATATATTTGTGTATTTTCCAGTTTTCTCTTGTTGTTGATTTAAAGTTCCATTCCATTGTGCTCTGAGAAGATGCTTTGTATAAGTTTAATGTTTTTAAAATTTATTGAAGACTTTTTTTGTTGCCTAACATATGGTCTGTCAGAGGGAAAATGTATTCTGCTGTTGTTGGGTGGAATGTTCTATGTATGTCTGTTAGGTATAGTTGATTTATATAAATACCATTTGTTTAATTCCTCAATTTCCTTGTTGCAGATTTTCTATCAAGAATGTGAAGTGGTCTATTGGTGTCTCCAACTATTATTGCAAAACTACCTATTCTTCCACTTAATTTTGCCAATGTTTGCTTTGTACATTTTGGGGAGCTCTGTTGTTTGGTGTATGCATATTTATAATTGTTATATCTTCTTGAAAAATTTATCCTTTTATTAGTGTTTAATGCCCCTTTTTCAAGCATAACAGTGTTTAAATTAAAGTCAATTCATGTCATATTAGTAGAGCCACACAACCTCTCTTTTGGTTACCATTTGTCTAGAATATATTTTTCTGTTTTTCACTTTCAATTTATTTGTGGCTTGGATCTAAAATGAGTCACTTATGAAAAATATGTAGTTGTATGATTTTTAAAATCCATTACACTAACTTTTGCCTTTCGATTGGAAATTTTACTTCATTGACATTTATAGAAATTATTGATGAGGATTACTTCTGCCATTTTGCATTTTGCTTTCTACATGACTTACAAATTTTTGTTCATTTCTTCCTTTAATACATTTTTGTGATTAGTTTTTTATAGTGAAATGTCTTAAAAACTTTGTCATTTTCTTATGTGTGCATTTTAGAAATATTATCTCTAACTGCCATAAGGATTGTGTTTATCGTCTTAAATTTATAATCATCTGTTTTAATTAATCCCAACATCACTTCAATATCATAAAGCATTCTGTGTCTGTGCAGTCCCCTTACCCATTTCATACTGTTTCACAAATTATGTTCATATATATTCTGTGCCGTATAACATAAATTTATAATTATTTTTTATGAATTTTTTCAACACATATGGAAAATAAAAATGGAGTTATAAACTAAAAATAAAATAATTCTAAGTTTTATAATTGCCCATGGACTTACTTTTTCCAGGAAACCTTTATTTCTTCATTCACCTTTAAGTTATTGTCCAGTGTGTTTGCATTTTGACGTGAAGGAATCTCTTTGGCATTTTTCATAGGACAGGTCTGCAAGTTATAAACTCCCTCATCTTTTCTTTATCTGTAAATCTCTTAATTTTTTACTCATTTATGATAGAATGTTTTGCTAGATATAGAATTTTCAGTAAGCAGTTTTTTGTTTTTTGTTTGTCTTTCTTTCAGGACTAAAGCATGTTATTCCACTATCTTCTGATCTCTATCATTTATAATGAGAAATCAGCTCTTAATCTTATTGAAAATCCCTTGTGCATAATAAATTGATTTTCCCTAGCTCCTTGCAAAATTGTCTGTCTTTAGCTTTCAATAATTTGACAACTGTATGTCTCAGTGTGGATCTCTTTGTCTTACTTGATGTTTATTCATGTTTCTTGAATTTGTATTTTTATATCTTTCATCAAATATGGAAAGTTTTCAGCCATTATTTCTTCAAATATCTGTCCTGCAATTTCTCTCTGCTTTCTCTGGAATTCTCCTTCATATGTTGGTCCTCTTGATGGCATCTCACAAGCCCCTTATGTGCCATTTACTTTTCTTTATTATTTTTTTTCCTACTTCTCAGACTTGGTAGCTAGAATAGATAATATCTATCACTCTATTATCAATTTCCTGATTTTGCCTTTTGGATGGTAAAATTTGTGTTGAGTTTCTCTATTTAATTTTTTTATTTCAGTTTTTATACTTTAAAATTCCAAAATTTTTGGTTTCTTTGATAATTTTTCTTCGTTGATATTTTTGTTTTGTTCACTTATTATTTTTCTGATTTTTCTTATTTGGTTGTTCTTTTTTTCCTTCTATTATTTGAATATGTTTAAGATAATTTTTTAAAATAATATTTTTTCTGTTAATTACAATATCCAGAAATTTTAGGGATGGTATTTGTTAACTTATTTTGTTCCATTAAATAGGTCTTATTTCCTGTTTCTTTGTATGCCTTGTGATTTTTTTGTTAAGAAATGGACACGAATGTTACAATGTGATTCTGGAAATCAAATGTTCCTGCTTCTCAAGGTTTTTAATTATTGAAAGCTGTAGTAAACTGTTGGTATAGTGACTTTTCTCTACTGTTTTGCAGCAAATATATTTGTTGCATATATTGTGAATAAAGTTTCTGTTTTTTAGCTTTTGTTCAGCTAGTGTTTGACAGAGTTTTCTTGAACACCAGGAACTAAAAAAACAACAACCAACCAACCAACCAACTTCTCTCTGCCTTTACTGTTTGGCTCTGTCTTGAGTACCTCTTTAAACACTTATCCAGACTTGAATTAAGGTTAGGGATCTGTAGACTAAATAAAGAATAAGTGGCACCTATATACCACGGAATATTATGTAGCCATAAAAAGCAACAAGATTATGTCATTTGCAGGGATATGGATGGAGCTGGAAGCCATTATTCTCAGCAAACTAATGCAGGAACAGAAAACCAAACACTGCATGGTCTCGCTTACAGGTGGGAGCCGAACAATGAGAACACATGAACACATGAACACATGGGGGGAAACAACGCATGCTGAGGCCTGTTGAAGGTGATAGGGGGTGGCAGGAGTGAAAGCTTCAGGAAGAATAACTAATGGATGCTGGGGTTAATAACTAGATGATGAGTTGATCTGTGCAACAAACTATCACAGCACACATTTACCTATGTAACAAACCTGCACATCTGCACATGTACCCCAGGACTTAAAATAAAGGTTGAAAAAATAGGTTAGGGACCAGTATCAGACAAAACAAAGCTACAAAACACTATAAAACTTAAGGACTTCTTAGGTCTTTTTTGAACATGCACTGTATAATTGACATGTATGAGGCTTTTCAAATCTCTCCTAACTCATGGCTGTTTTTTATTACCCTAATTTTCCAAGGAAAATCTCTGTTCTTATTGTGTTTCCGGGCCTTGGATGTTTGTTTATATATCTTAAATGTTTTTTGCCTCAAGCTTAGGTTTCTTAGGAGTTCAATAATATGTTTAAGCAATTCCTACCACTTTTACCTCTTGGATATGCTGTGCAATAGACAAAACAGATGAAAGTACCTTACATCATTCCCTCAGGTAGCCCCCATATAGGTTAAAACGGGCCAAAATAATTTGCAAATAAAGTTGTCTCTTCTACCTCTGGAAACAGGGACTTTTCTCTCACATTGGGAACATGGGCTGCTGTCTGCAAGACTGCTCTTCAACTGGGGAGTGGTTATAGAAAGGGAAGGTAAAACTGTCACAATGATTTTTAAATTATTTTTACATTGACTTTTTATTGCTTTAGTGTTCACTGGATTGGTATAAAACTGTCTGTTTTCCAGTGTTCTGACAATGTTGATTCTGCTGGCTTCTGCTCATTTTTTCAATTTTTCTACAGAGGGACAGACGCTTGGAGTTGCCAAATGCACCATCTTGCTTATGTCACTCACTCCCATCTGTTTTAGTAAACTTCATGTGTGTGTGTGAGAATACAACAATTTAAATTTATTTACATATACTCAGCAGCTGCTGTTTTGCTACAGTGAGTTGAGCTCAACCAAGATTATATACCCTACAAAAAACTAAAGCACTTATTATCTGGCCCATTGAAAAAACATTTTCTGACCTCTGCTCTAGACTGGTGAAGTCCAGATTTCACAAATTTCTAATAGATAACTTCCTTTATAGCCACTTTGTTTTTATATTTTACCTTCACATTTAATGAGTCTATATTTATTACTTAGCACTTTATATATTCCAAAAATTCTTGATCTCTTTTCTGAAATTTTACATCTATTTATGGTTATAAAATACTAGAACTCAGAGCATCTCAGGAATGTTCAGTCTCAGCAAGCTAGTGAATGTTGGAACAGATTCACAGGCTTCACTGATTCCAGAGCGAAAATGCTAATCAGTTTAAACATACATTTTGGATAAAATTGATCTGCCTCCATAACAAAGGCACTGGGCTTACAGTTAACCTGTAAATCAATTGTGGATATAAAGGCATTATTGCCAATTCGATTTGGTTGAGATGAGCTTTAGTATTCAGTCCTATTATTCTGAGTGTCAATTAGAGCCAAGAATGAGCCTACAATGTTATTGATGTTATCACTTCTCCTCCAGCTGAGAACAAAATTCTAGAATGGCCAATTCATTTTTCTGGTCTTTATTAACCTAGGCAGCCTACACCTGCAGTTATATTTAATCAAAATAATGAGCCTCTTTTTAAAATAGTATCACAGAGGAGGATCAGAGTGTTTGTTCATTAAATCTCTAATGAAACATTGTATGTAGCATAACTGTATTATTTTGGATTGTATTACATCATTATCAAAGTAGAGAATTTAACAGAATGTATCCCAAACTCCGTATTAGTTTGGCCAGATACAGAAACAATTTCCTTCATCCCTACTAAGAGCAGACTGAGATGTGGAATTCCCAAATATAGCTTTCATTGAAATGGATGGGACTTCTCAGATCAGTAGTAACATTTATATGATGTTACTCTTCAGTTGTAACTGAAGAGTATAATAATTAATTTGATTATTTAATATAATAATTAATTTGATTATTTATCTATTTGTATTTTTTATTTGTTATACTGATTTAGCTGCAAAACGGAGAAAAAAATAAAGCAGAAACAAGCAAGAAGAGTTAGCTTTACAAATGTTTCGTTTCCACTAATTTCTGCTGTTTTATAAAAGAAATTTAAATTGAAGCAGCATAACTTATGCAAAAAGCATTGGATTCATATTTGGAGTCCTGGATTTTACTCACAACTCTGATAATAATTAGTTTCTTCTTCTTCTTTTTTCTTTTTTTTCTTTTTTTTGACAGAGTCTCACTCTGTTGCCAGGCTGGAGTACCATGGCATGATCTCCCCTCACTGCATCCTCCTCCTCCTGGATTCAAGCGATTCCCCTGCCTCAGACTCCCGAGTAGCTCAGACAACAGGTGCATGCCACCATGCCTGGCTAATTTTTTTTTTTTTTTTTTTTTTTTGTATTTTAGTAGAGATGGGGGTTCGCCATGTTGGCCAGGAAGGTCTCGATCTCCTAACCTCGTGATTTGCCCGCCTCAGCTTCCCAAAGTGATGGGATTACAGGCATGAGCCACTGCACCCGGCCTAATAATTAGCTTCTTGCTGGGCGCGGTGGCTCAAGCCTGTAATCCCAGTACTTTGGGAGGCCGAGACGGGCGGATCACAAGGTCAGGAGATCGAGACCATCCTGGCTAACACGGTGAAACCTCGTCTCTACTAAAAAATACAAAAAACTAGCCGGGCGAGGTGGTGGGCGCCTGTAGTCCCAGCTACTCGGGAGGCTGAGGCAGGAGAATGGTGTAAATCCGGGAGGCAGAGCTTTCAGTGAGCTGAGATCCAGCCACTGCACTCCAGCCTGGGCGACAGAGCAAGACTCCGTCTCAAAATAAATAAATAAATAAATAAAAATAATTAGCTTCTTAAGCTTTGGCAAGTAATGACCATTGTGTTTCACTTTAAAATTAATCATTTTATCAGTGATAAAATTAACGTGTAAGAATGTATTATCTCTGCTTCAGAAAAAATATGTGCTGTATGTTATTGTTTTCATTGGGAAATAATTGGCAAATTCCATAATTTATATGAAGTTCCTCAAATTTTATGTTCCTCATTGTGGGTTCATTCTGTACTTAACCTTGTATTATAAGACTTGCTATTGTGGATGCCAAGGCCCTTGTCCCACTGAGATTTTACTAAAAAATCTAGTTGCAAAAGGCAGATTAGGAGAAAAAGGCTTAGAAATTCATTTAATGAATATACACGGCAGCATTCCAAATGCAGACCCTAAGATATAGGGGAAATTAACAAAGTATGGACAGCTGTGTAGAAATACTATTGGAAGAAAGGTACGTGATTCGATAATGCTAACAGACTGGATGGGAAAACCCAGCAAGGTCTGTCAGTCTAGATTTTTCTTGTCATTTCATGTATTTTTTTCTTCTTCTGGGTACGGGGCATCACCATCTTTGGACTGGGGGTCTTAAGATGTTCAGTCAAACAAGGTAAGTCAGATAATTTCTTTATGGCCAGTTTTTACACAGAAAAAGTGGAGGAAAAATTAGAGTATCATATTTAGGTTTTATGGCTGGCTGCGAAGAAAAGGGGTTCTGTTTACTATGACCCGCCATTGTGGAAGAGAGAGTCTAGTTTCTATGGCTAGGCTTATTGGAGAACAGAACTGAGAGACAAGAGGACAGGAGAAGGTCAGAGAAAAACGTTTGTTTCTGAGTCTGCTGCTGAGGTTTTCATGTGGGGGTTTTGTTTTCTGATCCCCAGAACTATCCTACACTGTAATTGCCTATTTACTTGTCTGAGTTCCCTAGTTAGGCACTGTGCTCCTTGAAGGCAGTGAGTAGTGTTTAAATACTATTTTAATCAATTGCAGTTGCTTAATATCTGGCACACAGCAGGCCCTCTACAAATATCTATGCATGAAATAATATAATTTTCATCACTCAGTCCATTCTGAAATGCACACACACTGATGAAATAATCAATGGATAAACGGACAGGTAGGTAGATAACAGCTAATAAAAATAATGACTGCAGGTTGTGTAACACAATCAAAGTGTTTGTTGTTTATTTTGTTTGAAATTAACTGGCATGCAGGATCTCATTGACACTAGCATCAAAACACCTGATATTATTATCCATGACATATGTTAACCAGTGGTTTCTATGACTGCTTCCCATCACTGCTCCCCACCTCAGTGATCCTTAGTGATCTATTTGCTCATCAAATCAAAACTAATTTCCCCAAAGCAAGGCTATTATGAATTTGAAAAAGTTGATTATTTCCCAGCAGATAACTTTAAATGTCATGGAGCCTATTTAAAGACAGCTTTATATCACAAACCTTATGTTCAAGCCTTAATGAACAACCAAATGGACCAAATGAGGCAAACAGAATCAGGCTTCCAAATATAATCATAATTCTAGGTTAGCTCTCAAAATGAGATTGCAGTTGATATATTCTACAAAGTATGTTTTGACATTAAATGTTATATACTGACAATCATTTTTCTGATTTAGACTTGCTTTGGTTTCTACCTTTGAGTAGATGACTCTGACTATGAAAAAGTAGCTGTGCACCTGCCAGGCTACATCTCCCTCCCCGTGATGAATGCCCTATCCTCCGCACTGCCTTTTCCTTCAGATTCTTATTTGCATATGAATGTTTTGCAATGATATTTTTCTCTTTCTTCTAAAACTAAGCAGAGATATTTCCTCTATCTAGTGTTACTCATTGTGAGGAGAGACAATTTTTTTTTCCTTGTGGGTGAGAGAGTATAGATAAGGGTAGTAAAGTTCCCATAGTTTTTTATTTTTATTTTTTATTTTTTCTGGCCATGAACTAGTGGTATTTATTTTCTTTTAAATCACAGAATGTGATTGCTGTAGCACTTCTTCTCAGTTCTATTTTTTTTTTTATAAAAAACAACTGCAAATTCAATTGTACAGGCAGTTTCAAGTAATCAAAATGTAATGTATTATCTTGACATCTGTGGTTTGTGGATTCAAGTCCCTACATTCTCTAGCTTGTAATGTTTATGAGGTAGTGCATGTGAAGAGGTCATAAGTCAAATTCACAGTTAATTTGTACTGGTTCCATCATTCATCATAAAATGTGCTACTAAACAACAGTGAGTACACTGTCTATATGTAAATACACAAATACACATGCACACAACGTATAACAAAGCAGTTTTTATGATGTACCTCTTGCATTACGATACTCTTACATAGCTATACAACTCCTACAAGAGATAAAGTAAATATAAAAGCTATTTTCTTCAGTTGTAAGTAAGTAGATGTATCCTAGAGAAATGCTATTGTCCCTCAGAAATAGTATTTGTAAACTAATTTTTTTAAATTAGCAAACCCAAAGTACTATACTATGGAATAAGTTTGTCTTATTTTGTTTTTATTCAGTGAATATAGATGACTAGTTCATTCACTGAGTCTTTCAGAACAGTGTTAATATCAAAATTAATGATTTTTTTAAAAGCCCAGTTCCTACAAAACAATAAATGGTGTGGTTCTGACAATTATGCAGGAAATTTAGTACCAAATACATATACTATTTCTCCATTTGCACAAGAGAGCTAGTTTGTAGAAAACAGAAGACCAAAAGTTGGTAAATCAAATGTGTTTTATAATCACATCTGTGAGAGAAGAATCCTCTTATGACTTCTGGGAATATCAAAATTTGAAATGACTAAATAACTGACAGGCCAAGGAATTTGTATTCTCTTGTTCTTTTACACACTAGGGAAGAAAATGGTAAAAACTAGCATAATTGTGTGGCAAAATATCCCATTGAAATAATACTTTGGAAATTAAAACATGGATCTAACATAAGACAAATAGATGTGTTTTTAGATGTGTATGCCTAAGAGATGAATTCCATGGATGCCTACTGGCTTTCTTGATTAAGCCACAACTGGTGGAACTCACAAATGTCAAATATGTTATTCCAAAATATCATTCGTTTAGACTCATTCCTCAGCTTGTTATTGATGAGTTTCATTGCACATTTGGAGGCATCCTGTTGGGGAAACTGAAGAACAGATGTTAAGTGTGCAGTGTCTCCTTCCATAGTTCACATCACATTGAGTTGTTGCATGTAAACAATATAGACACTAAGCCAGCTGGTCCTCTGCCTACTGCTGACACGGCAGAAAACATCTAGGAGGCAGTCAGAGGGGCATACGTATACCTGTTAAGTGGCCTGGTTCTCCAACAGTCATGCAAGTATTACTAAATTTGTTTCACTCCTGGGAATTCAGCTTCTATTTCAGATTCCTAATCCACGGCAATTAATTATCTTCTTTGAATACCCAAAGCAATTTATGTAGCTTAACATATAATAAAGTTAAATCAATTATTATTCCTGTTTTATAATTGAGGAGACTAGAGTCTGGATTATTTAAGCAACCGAAATCACACAGTCAGTCAATGACAGAGCCCATGATTAAAATTCTGTCTGTCCTCAGATTTGTGTTCTTCAGTTAATGACATTTCTGCACAGTTATTAATCTGAGTAAATAGAGTCCATAGTGAATTATTAGCTGATTTCAGGAGACTCCATGCAAATAAAAGTCTTTCTGTCATTTCATGTTTTGCCAGTCTACATTAATAAAAATCAAAGCAACAAGGTAATTTATTTAAAAATATTAAAAGTAATAAAAGATTGAATGGAAGGATGAATGGATGGATTAAGAGATAGGTAATAGATAAATTGATGAGATAGAGAAAGACAAAATAAAATTAACCACAATAATAAAATTATAATTTGATATATAACAGAAAATGTTCTTTAGTTTGTTGGGGGGGAGGGGTGTGTGTGTGTGTGTGTGTGTGCGTGCGTGTGTGTGTGTGTGTGTAGGTATTCTGTCATAAAACACAATTATTTAAAACATAAAGTCTCAATCTTTCTTAAGAAATATTTTAAATTTAGGCTGCTTACAACTGTGAATTATTATTATTATTATCATTTTTTTTTTTTTTAAACAGAGCCGTACTCTATCGCCCAGGTTGCAGTGCAGTGGCGCAATCTTGGCTCACTGAAACCACTGCCTCCCGCGTTCAAGAGATTGTCCTACCTCAGTCTCCCGAGTAGTAATTTTTTGTATTTTTAGCAGAGACGGGGTTTCATCATGTTGGAAAGGCTGGTCTTGAGCTCCTGACCTCAGGTGATCCTCCCACCTTGGTCTCCCAAAGTTCTGGGATTACAGGTGTGAGCCACCATGCCCCACCAGGCTGCAAATTAAATTTATATCAAGAAAAAGGGGGAAATATTAACAAAGACATTTCGTTTTTAAAAAATTATTATACTTAACTTCTGGGATACATGTGTAGAACGTGCAGGTTTGTTACATAGGTATACATCAGCCACGGTGGTTTGCTGCACCCAACAACCTGTCCTCTACATTAGGTATTTCTCCTGAAGCTATCCCTCCTCTTGCCCCCCACCCCCCGACAGGTCCCAGTGTGTTCTGTTTCCCTCCCTGTGCTCATATGTTCTCATTGTTCAAGTCCCATTTATCAGTAAGAACATGCAGTGTTTGGTTTTCTCTTCCTGTGTTAGTTTGCTGAGAATGATGGATTCCAGCTTCATCCATGTCCCTGCAAAGGACCTGAAATCATTTGTTTTTTATGGCTGCATAGTATTCCGTGCTGTGTGTGTGTCACATTTTCTTTATACAGTCTATCATTGATGGACATTTTGGTTGGTTCAAAAGTCCTTGCTATTGTGAATAGTGCCACAATAAATATACGTGTGCATTTGTCTTTATAGTAGAATGATTTATAATCCTTTGGATATATACCCAGTAATGGGATTGCTGGGTCAAATGATATTTCTAGTTCTAGATCCTT